>NW_006779076.1:18916-77651 GCF_000442215.2 Lipotes vexillifer | reverse complement strand
GTAGGGAAATTTAGGTGTGGAAATCATTGATTTTAACAAAGGTATTAATTCCTAATATCTCCATACTTCTTGTTCTCTAAATTAAGAACAGGAAAACAAAACAAAACAAAAAAAGCAAAGAAAAAATAATGCAATCAACATTTTCCTTTTTGTTAGACTATTTAAAGACTTTTCATTAAGTTTTTTTTCTACCATATTTTTCCCTTTCCATTCCAACCTGATCCCAACCTCCAGTGCCATCCAACAACTTTTTTGTCACTTTATTCCTATTAGTTGACACCACATTTTCTGTCACCAGCCCTATTTTTCCCCCAGAAATCAAACTTCTGAAATGTATTTTGAGTGCTACAAAAGACAGCATGAAATTGTTTAAACATGAAGAATAATTACTTTCTCATGCAGACTTTTAGTGGTTCAAAACATGTGCTTATTTCAAGGAATTCAATGAAATATATATATTTTGGAAGGCATTTCCTTCTCAATGCTGAGTACCCATTTCCTTAAAAACACAAAAGCACTAAGAAAACATTATAGAAGAGTCATCTTATTTGCATAAGTCTATGCTGTTATGTCTGTCAGATAGCCATAGTTCAATGTTGTATTTCTCTATCTTGTTTAAGGTATTCTGTGACGGTCGTTGGGAACTCCATAGAAAACATTCAATCCTGAATTACCATGGCAGGATAAACATAAAATAACCTTAGATAAATAAAAGTTTATTATTTAATATCATGTGATAAATGTTTAGAACAAAATATAAACTAGGAAATGAAAGCATGTCTTGATGCAAACCAATATATATTAATTTAATACATGAATAAAATCATTTTTTCAAAGACTATCATCAACCTTAGTGTCAAACAGTCAATTTTCTTAAAAATTCTTTGCTTTCAATCCTTAAAAATTTAAACAAAATGTTCACAAATACAAAAGAAAATGAGAAAATTGTTTTTGTCCATTCTACATATTCATTCAAAATAAACTGTTATCTGTTGGTATGTTTGCGTGTGTGTGTGTGTATGTGTGTCAGAGAGACAGAGAGAGACAGAGACAGAGACAGAGACAGAGACAGAGACATAGCTTTACTGTTACTATAATGCATGATGTATGAGGGTAGAGATGATTCATTCTTGTTCACTACTCAGTCTCACAACCACAAAGATAACTGGAGCATCTTTAACTAAAAAAAAAAAAAAAAAAGGTAATATTGTTATCAGTCTTATTTGTAGAACTGTAATAAATTATCAGGATTCTAAAGTTTAAAAATTATTTTCTGACGTAGGCAACTCTTAGACAACTCAGAACTTGATAATAGCATGTCTAAGTTTCTACCTCTTTCTTCCTTCCTCCACCTTACAACTTATCTATTTCAATTTCCATTTAATATACCCAGTATTTCTATAAATTAATATGACAGTCACCCTATTGTAGCCATGACACTAATATTTAGGTTTAACTTGAATAACCATCAATATTCTCCCTTTGAATAGGAGCCTTGTTCCTCAAGTTTACACTGATAAAATAATATTTTATAATCATTGTGTGTGAAACATCGATCTATTTTCTTACAGATGACTCCTGTGATTGCTTGCTTCTAAATACTTAGAAAGTAAACCATTAAATTAAAGACCATGTCCTACTTTTTCCTGTGTCAGAACAAACTACTGCATTGCCCATAGTTAAAAACTTAAGGAGGAAATTCAAGGGGTACATTTTTTGTTGTTGTTTTGTTTTTGTTTTGTTTTTGTTTTGTTTTGTTTTCACGGTACGCGGGCCTCTCACTGCTGTGGCCTCTCCCGTTGCGGAGCCCACGCTCCGGACGTGCAGGCTCAGCGGCCATGGCTCACGGGCGCATCCGCTCCACAGCATGTGGGATCCTTCCAGGGGACGAAAGGCCTCTCCCGTTGCGGAGCCCACGCTCCGGACGTGCAGGCTCAGCGGCCATGGCTCACGGGCGCATCCGCTCCACAGCATGTGGGATCCTTCCAGACTGGGGCACGAACCTGTGTCCCCTGCATCGGCAGGCGGACCCTCAACCACTGCGCCACCAGGGAAGCCCCAAGGGGTACATTTTGTTGTTAGATTTTTGTGAAAACTAATTGATATCTGTCCAGTTCAGTGTCATATCTCCATAACATAGCACGGTTGCTGGCACAAATCTGATCTTCCATAAACACTTGATAATTGAATGACTTTATTTTCTCATCAGTGTATCATCTGGCACAACCCTTCAGGGTACTGCCACTGTCATACAAAGGGATGAGGAGCAGCAGGATATGGCTGGGGAAAAGAAGCCAAATCCAAGAATTGGCTAGGGTAAGACAGTTCTGGCAGATTCCACTGGTGGGCATACAAGAAATTAATTATGTAGAGCTGAATATGTCTAAAAGTATCAGGAGGGGTACGTTGAACTAGGCAAGCAAGAAATTCAGTTTAGAAAAGTCAGGGAAGGTCGAACAATTACCAATCTGTTTATGCATTGCTCTGTTTTAGTCTATCTGTGTATTTAGTTTGAGCAAAAGTCACTGAGAGGATTTTGAAAAGGGAAAAGTAGTCATCAGAAAAACAGAATAAAATGAGGAGTTCATTCACAAATTATACATTTGGATCTGTCAAATTATGCATTTAGGTCTGTACTTTTACCTAAGGAAAAAAAGTCACAAGTACTGTTTATATCAATACCAGTCCAGTTATAGAAAGTAATCCAACTATTCATTATACTGAGATTTTTAAAGAGATTTTGTGATATTTTTATATGGGTCATTATAAAAAGATTAAAAATTGTGATGACACTGACAACATTATTCTATTGAAAAACAATTCATCTTTAAGAGTTTTCTGTATTAACACAGGGCAATGAAATAACAATCAAATGCATTTTCAGTAAAAGCATTTCCATTACAGGTTAAAATATGTAGCCCATGGTAGTAGGCTTCCAGGATAATCTAGTTTAATTTTAAAAATAATAAAAATAAAAATAAAATAAAACAGGATGAAAATATATAAAAACAACATTTTCAAGACATTGGCAATCAGGCAACGGAGGGCAGTAATCTCTTAGAGATGGAAAACAAGGTGAGCCCTGAAATTATCCCAGCCTATTGCCCAGTAGGTGCTTCCAGATCACAACAGATTCCTTAAGTAAGGCAATGTCACAGAGTATACAGGGAGACAAAGATACTTGAGCTTGCAAGGCAGAGTGCCAGAGGAGAGAGATGCAGTGAGAGAAAAGTCTAAAGATCTATAGTGGGTCCCCTCAAGTATTTAACAGTATATAGATCAATTTAGGCATGTGACACAACTACCCTGGTCTGCGGAAAGGACCACCCATAAGAATTACAGAGGATTGAGAAAAGGTCACGACTCATGGCCTGAAGGTAGAGTACTCAGAAAGATCCTGCCTCAGTAGAAGTGAATAATTAGCCCTAGACGACTGCCTGTTCTAGTCCCACTGGGCAAACTTTAAAAGCAAATCTCAAAAGAACCAATTTCCAAGTAACTTAACTACCTTTCAGAACAAGGTGCAACAGCAATTAGAGAAATACAAAAATATCCTGCAACTAACAAGGTGCCAAATTCACAACTGCAGTGTAATTAAAACCTATCAGACATAGAAAAACAGCAGGAAAATAAAACCCATTTGAGGAAAAAGGAAATAAATTGAAACAGACCAAGACTAAAACAGATGTTAAAATTGTTATAACCTTATTCCATATGTTCAAAAAGCTAAACAAAGGATTGAACATGTTCAGCATAGGTATGAAATAAATAAAAACAAATCAAATTGCTGGAGATTAAAATTATAATAATTGAGATAAAAAATATACTGTTTGAGATTAACAGATTAGACACTGCAGAAGAAAACATGGATTACTGTGAAGATGTAGCAATAGAAACTAATTCAAAATTAATAACAGAAAGGAGAATGGAAAATAATGAACAGAGAATCAGTTAACAGTGGGATTTCTTCAAATGTCCTAATATACATGTGTAATTGGAGTTCTAAAAGGAGAAAACAGAGGGGGAGACAGAAAAAATATTTGAGAAAATAATGGTAAAAATAGTCTAAATTTGATCAAAACAATAAACTCACAAATCCAAGACTTGGAATATGTCAGGGATATGGTTTTCCTTGTTGGGGTCTTTGGAAATAAGAGGGCTTCTGCAGTGCTGGTGAAGTTCTGTACCTTGATCTGGGTGCTTATACAGGTGTATTCAGTTTGTAAAATTTCATCATCTAGATACTTGTGTATACTTTTCTATATGTATATTTACACTTCAATAAAACATTAAAATTGAAAAAAATTACAGCACACCTTGCCTCAGGGCATTTTTCAGTACTTGTGATGTTTGCATAAGATAGCCTATGCCCCCACAAGCTGTCATAACATGCTCACAATGAGAGTTTGTCAAGATGGAGACCAGAAGGGCTATTTCATAATATCTACAATTTTGAATGTTTCCTTTTAAGAATCTGTGCAAAATCTTTCTTCTCTGCATTAAAATTATGTTCATATGTAGGAACAGTAAGTTTTAGTCCATGATAGAGCATCACTGATTGCCTCTGTCACAAGGTTAACACATTGTTCTATGTTTCTATCTCTCAGCCCTGTTAAAATGGTAGTGTGGCAAAGCTTCAAATAACTGCCAGTTTGATTTCCCCATCAGCAGGACCTCTGTGATGAAGAAGCTTACTTTGAAGCAGAGTTTTGCAAATATTTTTACTTGCATAGGTTAGTTTTCACTTTGTTGATTATTTCCTTTACTGTGCAGTAGCCACTTGTCTATTTTTGCTTTTCTTGACTGTTTTTTTTTTTTGTCATATCCATGAAATCTTTGGTAAGATTAATGTTATGAATCCTTTGAATGTTTTCTTCTAGGAGTTTTAGAGTTTCATGTGTTACATTTGAATCTTTAGTTTTTTTGAGTCTATTTTTGTGTATGTTATAAGGGTGCAGTTTTATGCCTTCCATGTGGATATCCAGTTTTTCCAACATCATTTGTTGAAGAGACTATACTTTCCCCATGGTGTAGTATTAGAACCCTTGTAGAAGATCGTTCCACCATTTATATGTGGGTTTATTTCTGGGCTTTCTATTCTGTTCTTTCAGTCTATATGTCTGTTTTTCTTTTTGTTTGTTTCTTTGTTTTTTGTCACTACTATACTGTTTGCATTACTTTAGCTTTGTAATATGTTTTGAAATCAGGAAGTATGATGACTCCAGTTTTGTTCTTCCTACTCAAGATTGTTTTGGCTATTTGGCGTCCTCTGTGGTTCATATGAATTTCAGAATTGCTTTTCCTGTTTCTTGAAAAAAAATATCATTGGTATTTCGATAGGGATTTGATAGAGATGACCCCCAAGTAGATGCTATACAAGAATATGTGAGGGCTTCCCTGGTGGCGCAGTGGTTGATAGTCCATCTGCTGATGCAGGGGACACAGGTTCGTGTCCTGGTCCAGGAAGATCCCACATGCTGTGGAGCAGCTGGGCCCGTGCGCCATGGCCTCTGAGCCTGCGCGTCTGGAGCCTGTGCTCCACAACGGGAGAGGCCACAACAGTGAGAGGCCCATGTACCACAATAAATAAATAAATAAATAAAAGGAATATGTGAGACAGTTAATACACATGCTTACATGGTAAAAGAGTTTGGCTGATGTAATGAATATTACTAATCAGTAACCTTAAAATAAGAAGATTATCCTGGTGGACTCACTAAAATCACATGAGCCCTTAATGACAGACAGAAAAGGGAGCAAAAGAAATAAGGCAGAAGAGATTATCTAAAGGACAAAAATTATGAGGGAGCCATGCAACTAGGAATGCGGACAGCCTCTAAGAGTTGACGACTGACAGCAAGAAAGGAAATAGGGACTCAACTGTAGTCAGAAACCAATAAAAGACTTATATCCTGCAATTATGAGAATGAACTCTGACATAAAATGATTAAAAGTGCATGTGGATTGTGCTCCAGAACCTCCAGAAAAGAGCCCAGGCTGACCAACACCCTGATTTTGCCCTGGAAGAGCCTGAGTTGAGCAAAGCCACCTAGACTTCTGACCTACAGAAATGTGAAAAAATAAATGGATGTTATTTTAAGTCAGTAAAATTGTGGTGATCGATTTTGCAGCAAAATAAACAAATACAGATTGTGTATCTATTTGTTTATTTTTGAGTATAGGATTAGGAATAGAAGTTCCTTCTCTTTAACTCTTTAAGTTACCTGGGGCATTATTACATTCTCTACTTATAAGATCACTTTGTCATAAATCTACTTGAAGGAGTTGTATATGTATTAAAGCTAAAATATATTTTAGCTTTATTAAAGCTGTTCTATTGTCCTCTAATTAGTTATCTGTACAGTCTGCCAATCCTAACTTCCAATGCCTCCATATTTTAGGTCACCATGAGAAAGAACTGATATTTTTGGTGATCCTCATTTTCATCTGTATGTGGTTTTGTTTTTCTCAGCTCTATTGTATTGTATTGTAAAAATCATTCTTCTTTTTATGCCATTCAAATGTCCTCACTATTTGTATATGCATTCCTAAACTGCTGCATTTTATTTCAATTTTATTTATTTAATTATTTTAAATAATATTTATTTCATAATTTAAATCTTGATTCTCAGAGAGGTAACATTTGTGTTTAATCAGCCATTTAGAACTCAGTCATATATATATATTTTTTTTTTTCAGTTTCCTAATTATTTTCAGATACCTGTAACTATTTAGTAGAGAAATGTGTTTCTCAGAATTCAGAAAATTTAAATTAAATTAATATAGTTTCTAATAATATATGGTTATAACATAGACATATTATTGCATGACTGGATAGCAATAAGGGCATAAAATAATTATTCTCAACCTCACTTATTAAAATCAAAGACTGCCACTTTTAAAATTATGTTTACATATTTAAAACATGTGAGGCCAATAATGCTCTTGTATGACTATGTATAAATGTATTTCATTTTGTTTTGACACTATATTATTTTTTGCTTAAGTCCTAGAAATAGTGCAATATAATATTTTTAAAATTTCTCATTGCTATGTTTTAGATATTTTAATATATCTGTTTATATTCCAAACAATCTTTGAGAAATTTATATGGCATTTTTTTTTTTCCTAGAGGCTCAGATGTAAGACATTTTTATCTTTAGTGGTAAATAGATCTGACAACATGTTTAGCTACAAAGTCAAGAAGATTAATAATATCTGTTAAAGGAAAATTAAAAACATTCTTTTCCATCTACAAAGAAAAAGTAAATTACTGCAACAAATACACTAATGCTGTTAATCCATTACATTTATAGATTCCATTATGTAAATCCATTAGATTTTTATCCAACATCATTTGTTCAGAGTAATACAATCTTACAAGCCATAAATCGAAGGTTGCTAATGGATTCAGATGTATATATTTTTTAAACACTGAGGAGAAAAAATGCAAATTCTCTTGGACCACAGGTGACTCAGATCATTCATCCATGAATGAAGACAAAAATTCATCAAAGCAATAAAATGATGATTAGATGTAAATAAATAGAATATTTTTTTCCAAAGGAACAATACCATCTAGTATAACCTGCACTCAATGTTATTGAATGAGAAAATGTTTGTTCACTATGTATTATTCACTCCATAATGATTCCTAATAATTCCCTAGCTTTGTGTGAATGTTGGCAGTCTTGGTTCAAATGAAATCTCTGATCATCTGCTGAAAATTTATTTTTTCTCATTTGTTTTTGTTTTCTAGGATTAATACTTAAGATAATTACAAAATTTGTAAAAGTGATTAAAGGTAAGAAATGAAAGGAAGGAAAACCTTATTATTTATTTTCATGCTTCAATCAAATTTCACCAGCTCAATGACTGATGACTCCTATTATCCCTGTTAGAATCCTTACCTATCTGCTAAGTATTTAGTGTAGTCTCCAGATCCTCAAACCTTTAATCTGGGAACAGTTTTATTTATAGCAAACCAATAGTAGTGATTTAATGGTCAATATGATAGCTTAGTATTCAGAATTATTGACAACATTAATAATTAAAAGTTATATATTTCTTTTCAATCTTATTTGAAATGTGTGTGATCATCCAGAGCAGTATTTCTCAAGTTGTTTAGAAGAGTACTGGTCAGAAGTCATAAAAATGTTTTTATTGTATAATACTTTTATTATAAATACTTTTGGTGAGGGGTTTAGAATGAGGTATGAACATAATTGTACTAAATAAGATTTCAATAAAGACATAATACTACATATATGGTTTCATACAATGAATGGTTACATACAATGATAATTGTAGTTCTTATGGAATTCTAAACATGTTTGACTAAGCATAAACTTATAATAAAAGTTGGCTTTTTCTTTTGAAGTTGATTATCTTGAATAAGGAAAGTATATATTATATTACAATCATGTAGACATCCTCGACGTGCATTGGGTATAGACCCAAAGGAGCTCATCTTCCTTTTAATTAGGTGACAAAACAAAACAGATGCTATTATTTCATTTAAAAAGGAAATATCATTACTTTGTATAAGTTTTAAATATTATATAAATTAGCTACAGGTCAGAAGCTCATTATATGTATAAAATGACCTTTAGTTTTCTCATTTGTTAAAAGGATACTTTAGCTAAATAATTAGGGATAGAAACTCAAATACAGCTTAAAAGAATGTTTAAATAAATAAATATCTAGAGACACACCTATGTTAAATAAATCTAAACAAATATATGTACACTTTATTCTGTACATTAAAATTACAAACCCACTTTTACAAAGATGTTGTCTTCCTGTCCACATGTGGACACTGTAAAATAAAATAACATGAAGAAAAAAATGGGAGTATAAGACTCACTGCATCAGTTCTAAAAATTGTGGAAGAACAACATTTTACAGAACACAAAGTTTCCACTAAGTTTAACATAGTTGGGATATATTTCAATCTATATGGAGATCCTGAGTTCCAACTCACAAGTATTCTTTCCTACAACTCTTGCAATAAGTTGATTATCTGGTGATTCCACTTTGGGGAACTCAGTGTAGTCCCAGATCTGTACCTTCCCCAGTAAGCAATCTTTGATAAATTACTTACCTTAATTTCTATTACAGTATTAAAATTGCATGAAAGTAATATATACCTGTGCTGGTTGAATCATCTGAGAAACAGGCTTCAAGATTATTTAAACATGCAACGATGTTAGAGAGAAATTGGAGAGAACTTCATAAGATTAGGTCAGCCATCTAAATACAATTGAAATCTGACCTGGTAAGAAGAAGAAAAAAATAAAAAGATTAAAAAGAAGATAGATTTGGTGGAAGATCTGTAAACTGCTGTGCAATGTAGGAATTTTCAGCAAGGCACTGGAAAGTCTTTAAGCCAAAAACAACTGTCAGAGGTATGTAGACTCAGGAATGAGTCTACAAAAGTAGCCCTGATGAGCTTACTTACTGTCTGCAAGCCGCTTAAGTGGAAGTGTGGATTTAGCTCAAATGCTGAGATGGATTTCAGAGTATTGCTGCTAGGTCCCTGGGTCAAGTATGTTCCCTATAGTTGGGGGTCTATGAGGTACATTCTTGTGGTGACTACATTGCCTCCTAGAGTAATGAACTTTAGGGAAACAATTTCACAAAAGCACCTAGAGCAGTCTTAAGACAGTGTTCAATAAATGCTTGCTATTACTTGGAGAGGTTAAATACTTGCCTTTGAGTAGTGAAATAAGCTACTGTTCATTTGTAGACACTTAGGACTTTGAAGATTAACAGTATTTAAAATTGCTAAGCCGGATGCACAAGTACAAACTGAGGAGTGTTAAGGACCCATACTGTAGGGAACAAGACTCCTTTTTGATCTCACAGGCCTTTTTCCTAACCTAGCAGCAGTATCAACAGGAGTGAGATCAGTCTTTTTACGAGTGCAGATAAGGGAAAACTGGACATTTCAGCTTGATTCTGACACAACATATTCACCAATTATAGAGAATAACTGCACTAGGGCAAAACAAACATACAGCAACCAGCCTCCAAAGGCAGAAAAGTCTTACAACACTTTTGTGAACAAGGAGGGTATATAATTTTCAAATCTGACATAATTTAAAATTTTTATATTAGTTAAATAAATACAATGCATTATTGTTATATGAAATACAAAATTTTTACTTAGAATACAATTCAAGTGTATATTCCTCTATATGCACATATTTTTCTCAAGATGTTTCTGAAGAAGAGAGGAAGACATTTTCCTTATATAGTTACAGATTACTACATATGTAACTGCTTATAGTTTTTTGTTTGTTTGTTTGGCCTAAATGGGAATTACTAGGAACAAATTTCTGTTCAAGGAGCAGTGTGATATCAGTTAAAGGCATTGTAGTCTTGAATCATTGCCAATATCTTAAATTCTCTGAGCCTCAGTTTTCATATTCATAAAGCAAGACAGGAATAACTATTTCATAGTAATGCTTAAGCATTAAATTTATAATTCAGGCGACCCTTTAACAACATGGGTTTGAGCTGTGTGAGTCCATTTACACAAGGATATTTTTCAGTAGTACATACTACAGTACTACAAGATCAATGGTTGGTGGAATCCAGGGATGAGGAACCATGGATATGGAAGGCAGACTACAAATTATATGCAGATTTTTAACTGAGTTGAGGGTCGAACCCCTCAACCCCTGTACCGTACAAGGGTCGAACATATATGCAAAGCATTTAGGTTAAATTAATAAATCACAAGAAAAAAATCCTAAACTATAGAAGAAAGCAACATTTCTCTCACAAAAAGTATTCACAGGAGCTTCCTAGTTGGTGAAAGCATACATTTGTCAGGAGGGTGGCACACCCAGGGCCGTGGGAACAGAAGCTCGTGCACTCAAGACCCTTCTGGAGCTTGTCTATGTACCTCTTCATCTGACTATTCATCTATATCCTTTATCATATTCTGTGTAATAAACTGATAAACATATGACAAGATTTACGGACACATGAACTAGAAATTTCAGACTCAAATTGAAAAAATAAGTTATGCAGATGGCAAGTGAAGAAACCATTTATTTCCTAACGCCAAACTCTGAGCTCATTGGAATCAGATTTGCAGCTAGTTTTGGAGATGAAGCCATAACTATGAAAAAAATTAGATTTGTGTTCATGTAAATCTTGCTTTAAATTCATCTGGCTGCCTCAATATACATCCAAATATCAATGTGACTCAAGGAAGACGAGATACAACTGAAAGTGTAGTGTATTTACCCAGAAGACAATAAAACTTTTGGAGTTGGAGACATATACCTGACCCTCAGAATAAATCTAAAAAAAATTAACTCTTGGCCAAATTCTGAATATTTGGGTTCATCTGACTCTGAAATTATAATCTCGTTTATGAAACTAGTGAAATGAAAGACCTGTTATTTAAATTGCATATTAAATTCATTCTATCATAAACCTCATCACTATACAAAATCCCCTAATATTCTAGAGTTAGCATTTTACTATTTTTCAATCAGTAAGATTATATTTTTCAGTTATTAACAGATGAGTACATATGCTGTTAAACAGTGAAAGTTATATAAATGTGTACTGATTAAAATTTATGGTGTCAACTTCTGATAATATAGAGATTCAACTGATTCAAGTCAACTACTTGAAATTATCTCTACCAGACTAAGGAAAAAAAACTATGTATATTAGAATGTTCTTCATACTTATATAAATAAATCATATTAGCAAAAAAATGATAATAAACTGTATTCATTTAAGGAAAAAATGTATTCACAGAGGCAGGATAAATGTTAGGCTTGCCTATTTTATTGAATATAAAATCACAGGAAAAGTGTTCAGAAACCCTATGCTTCCCTAGCAAGCTGTGCATTGTGCAATTGAAAATTTGACTATTCCTACAAAACTTCCAGTCATTTCTTTTCCTCTCCTTTTTTTCCTTTCTTCTATTCATGTTTTTTTTTTTACTCACAAAGAAATAATTTACCCAAACATGAAAAAAAGGCAAAATGATAACTGATTATTTAATATGTTGAAGTGTATTTTTATAAGAAATGATAATTCAAAGCTTGTAATTTTATGGCTCTGCAGAAAATCTGGCTTTTCGCTAACTTGAATTTTTCACTTGTGTGTTCCTTCTTTAATGAGTTCTTCAAACACCTACATAATCTATTGTAATCGGAGAAAAACTTTGACCTGAACTAAAAACCAAAACCAAAACCAAACCAAAAATCTTTGAATATTTTGCATTTACCCATTTTCCTTCCTACTTTCTCTCCATCCAAACTCAACTTTCTTTCTTCCTTCTTTTTTCTTTCCTTCCTTCCTACTTTCCCTTATTGCCTTTCTTTCATATTTCTTTCCTTTCCTTTGCCTTTAACACTTCCTTCCTTCCTTCCTTTTCTTTATTTTTTTTCTATATTTACCCTTTATGGACCAAGCTATAAACTAGATTATTACCAGTTTTTAAACACTGACAATATTTGTATTATCTCATTACAGTGTTACTATCATGCACCATGAAGTTCTGCACTAATGTCTTAATTTTGATAAAGTCCAATTTACCTATATTTTCTTTTGCTGCCTATGCTATTGATTTCATATCCTAGATGTTACTCCCAAATCCAATGTCATGAAGCTTTTCATCTATGTTTTCTTCAAGAGTCTTAGAGTTTTAGCTTCATTTTGAATTAATTTTTGTATATTGGGTAAGATAAGCATACAGCTTCATTCTTTTGTATGTGTATATCCAATTTTACCAACATTATTTGTTGAAAAGACTGACATTTCCCCACTGAATGACTTTGGTGCTCTGTATTATTTTGACTCATTGAAGTCTCAGATGTGATTTGAGATTACTAAATAATATTTTATAGGTTATAGTGATTTATTCACCCCAAATTATAAATATTTATGGTATAAGATAGCACATGAAGGTTTTGAAATACGTAATTTACTTTGAGGTCTGGGTTTGATCATTTGACCAATTTCATTTTCCTTTTATTTTTCTGAGATAATTGAAATTATTGGTCATAAACTTCTGTCCTGTATGCCACACAAAACCAGATTTATGTGGATTGTGAAACAAGAGAAAAGACATACTAAAGTTGATAGTAATTTTAACTGACACAGACTTTAAAGTTTTTAGTAGTATAAATGGAAAAAGTGCACAACATAGCAGTGTCAATTCATGAAAGGTTACACTTGTTTTGTGTCAAGTGTCTGAGACTCTCTTACATCTTTATTTTGTCTGACTGTTAAGATCCAGCACATTTTAGAGGTCCCCACTTCTAAGACCTTATTCTGATAGAAATAGTTACCGAGAGACTGGAGGAAAATGTGGGTAACTGACATTTACACAGTAAATTATTTCAACTAATGCAGTTTCTTTAATCACACACTATATGTCTGCCACTTCTAATAACAGCTTGGTGTCTGGCAGACATTCTGCCTAATCTCTGAATTTCACTGCTTGTGTGATCCTTCATGAATAACTTAATCTAGACATTACATACATTCTTAGATTAACATTCACTTAATTTCATTGCTTCCATGTACTTCTGTTGTTCAGAACTAACTGGCACTGATGCTTGGTCTAATCTGACCCTTGCATTCCTTCTGCTTCTGTGAGAGTTTCCATAGAGGAGGTACCTGTCATGTTTATTTGTAGAAATTGTTCTTTGATTCAAAAATGAAAACCAGAATGTTCTCTCTTATTTTTTGCATGGTCATATTGAATGTACTATTGTGTTTCTATTTCTGAATTATTTTATTTACTGAATTGATGGTCTCTCATCTTTTAGCCTCAGAGTCACCATTTATGACTCTTAGTCTTTTTTCTCCCTGAACTCCCTCTCTTTCTTCTAAGTTATACCAATAAAAAGTGGTGTATTTTTATTAATCTGTTTACTTTTAAATAATGTTTAATATTCCCTCTCCTTAATTTAGAGTTAGAATAAAAAAGAGTATATTTCTCATATCGTATAACTTTAACCTCTGTGACTATGAATTGAAATATTCCTTCTATCCTTACTTTATAAAAACTTGCCACCAAATTTTCTAATCAAATTGAACAAATTTATTTTTTCTTAAAACTACTAACTGTATTCTCATGTGAAATTTTTAATATATACATCTTGTCTTACTGAATAATTTAAATATTATATTATTTTGTTTTTTAAGCATTCTGTTAGACAGACATTCATTCCTCCTAGATAAAATCCACCTACACATTTTATATGTCAACTTGTGTTTTCTTTTTCTTTTTTTTTTTTCTTTTCTGTACGCGGGCCTCTCACTGTTGTGGCCTCTCCCGTTGCAGAGCACAGGCTCCGGACGCGCAGGCTCAGCGGCCATGGCTCAAGGGCCCAGCCGCTCCGCAGCATGTGGGATCCTCCCGGACCGGGGCACGAACCCGTGTTCCCTGCATCGGCAGGAGGACCCTCAACCACTCTGCCACCAGGGAAGCACTCAACTTGTGTTTTCTATATTTCTTCCAGTCTAGTCCACATCTTTAAATAAATGGTCTAGGAACACAAAGTTAGTAACAGGTCTTTTTAAATTATTATTTAAGCTCCAATGTCATGACTTTTAGTGAAAGTTAATGGATCTGTCAGTATATTTCTCTGCTTGTTCATTTACACTGTTAAATTTCAAGGCATATGAAAGTTGTTTATGATTTACATGTTAATTGGTACTTGTAGTTATAAACTATGTATTCAAAGTTAAAAATCCTATATGTAACTATTCTTTCTCTATCACATATTTTAGCTATTTTAAACTGGTATTTGTTGAATAGTTCCAGTTAAAAGGTAACATTTTGAATGGATCAATTATACTAGAAACCTTTAACATTTTATCTAACTTTATGTATGATGTAAAAATGTGAAGTTTAAAGAGGGAAACATTTATTGGAAAGTAATTTTATCATTCTATCAGTACTATGTGATTGTATATTACTTAACTTTCTCAAATATCATGTATTCAACTATATAATGAACTAGTAGAAAAGCTCAATTTCATAAGAAGCAAATAATTTTAAAGATATCTATTTTTAAGTTAATGATATTTAAGTCTAATATGGTTAATGGTTACAAGGAACAGAAGATATTATAATGCTACGTAAGTAGTGAATGTATACCCTTCAAAAAACATAAGCATTAGACCCAGAGGGCTTCCTTTTCACTGTGGTGTATTGCTTTTCCACAGAAAGATAGGAAGTTAAAAAAAGATAAGCTTGCTGGGAATCTTATACTCTGACAGTCAATCCAGACACTTTGAGCTTTGGATTTAACTGGAAGTCAGTTATTGACAGAAAAAGAAGTCTTTTGCTTTGGAAACTCTATTTAACACGTAAGAAAAGAAATAGAGAAGTGATTTTTACAGTAACAATTCTATGGTTATTCTCTAAAATAAAGAGAAGACTTTCTAAATTATAAAATTGATATTTATTAGAAGGGAACTTAAAAATCTACTTTATTTGAATTTCTATAGATATTTTAATGGAAACATTTTACAATTATTTCATATATAATATGTGTGTATATGATACATACATTCATTTTTTAAATATTTTTTGTAAAGATATTACAGACTACATGTCATTTGAAGATAGTCAAGACACTTTTGGAGAAGTCAAAGACAAATGGTTTGACAGGACATAAACCAGACCTATTGGATCAGTAGTTATTGGGGGAAACTCATGGGGCCCAGAGCAATCACAGTTGTGTAAGCATACAGTTTTCCTTTCATTGAGACTTTACATTATATCCATTAGGCTACATCTCACACATTGTAAAGAAAACTTGACTCTTGGGCCACGGCCTTTTTAGTTGTAGAACATTAGAACATTAGCCCACCCCCTGGTGTGTTAAAAAGCTGGGGTCCAAACCTTTTATCATGTACAGTATAATAAAATAGGATTTGTGGCCAGAGCTACCATCTTAGAACTCTACCAGGTTACATTCAGCAATTTTTTGAAGGATTTTTCATGGAGGTTTTAAAGTATCAAGCTTCCAATCTGTGCTAGATACCACCATCATACTGGCAGATATAAAAAGACGGTTGGAATGGCCCTGATGGTCATTGTCAGGGAGTAAGTCATGTGGACTGGAATAGTACTGAGAGATGTTTTTGTCAATGTGATGCACTCATATGAGGTACCTGGAGTATTAGAATTCATAGAGACAGAGTAGAAAAATGGTTGCCAGAGGCTGAAGGAAATAGGTAATGGGGAAGGTTTTTTTGTTTTGTTTTTTAATGGGTACAGAATTTCAGTTTGGAAAGACGAAAAATACTGGAGGTAGAGTGTGATAATAGTTCCATAACAATGTGAATGTACATAAAGCCACTGAACTATACACTCAAAAAAAGTGAAAATGGTCAATTTGTTTTATGTATACTCACCACAAAATTTTAAAAAATGATCAGAATACAAAGTCTAGTAGAATAAAGGTGCAGAAACCTTTATAAAGCGTAATATAGTGAAAAAAATCTTATTTTTTACTTGGAAATCATTTCTGAAACAATAAAAAACGTTCCAAGAAAAAACCATGAATATTAAATATAAATCAATCAAAATTTTTAAAAATGAAGATTCATAATACCAAATATGTAAAATTCTATTAATCTTTGTGAATAATGCTTAAGATCATGATTGAAAAATAGATATATGATGATATCAATTTCTTAAGATTAAACAAAATTTTCTAAGTTTCACTGGTTAATAATGAAGTGCACATTAAAACAACATGCCATTTTCAACTATAAAACTTGAAATTCTTTTTTTTTTTTTTAAGTTTACAATTTTCAGTACGGCAAAGGTTTGGAAAATGAATGTTTGCTTCCTTGAATGTGGTAGATTAAGTTGCTATAATGTTTTGGGGAAGTATTTGCTAAATGTGTCAAAGTGAGGTTTTTAATGCATCAGTTATTTTTTATGTCTAGTGATTAGCATGGTGATTTAATCTTAATAATGGAATGAATAATATATTATTTTTGTTCTTAACTTTTTAGAATTTCTAAATTATATAGACTGGCAATGTATATTGCACTAATTATCAGAAAAAAAGGGGGCAGTCAATGAATGCTATTTTTTAAGGAAAAAAAAAAGATCCAGTTAGAAGAAAAGTACATAAACTGGTTAACTCTAGTGACATCTCTAAGGGCTTTTGAAGGTATTTTAGAGCTGATCAAGGAAAAAGATATGAGCACCAGGTGGCAGTACCACACAAAAACTTTCTTGGGTGATATCGGAACTGGTTTGCATGGAGAAAGTTCCTCATAGCACCAGACTGTCCAGAAGGGACCGAAGGGCCACCGTCTAGAAGGTGAGGAGAGCGAGGGAATTCTGGGGAAAGAGGGACCAAGAAGGGGTCTTACATATGTAAGCAATGTCACCTCGCAGCAGGACAGGCTGTCTCTGAGTCAGAAACTCTTGAAGGAAATAGTGCTTTGTGGTCTTCATGGCACAGGTCTTAACTTACCTATAGCTAGCAGATTTGGGTTGCAATTTTGTTGGGTATGCAAAGCAACCAGGCTATTATTTGGCTAAAATTCTGCTTATTTGGGTTATGCTTGAAACGAATAGATGTGTAAAAATTTGGTACCAGTGGGCTTTTGAGCTAACAGGGCTTAGCCCACTGGAAGAAATAAACAACTTAGAGGCCAATTTACAAAAGCCATCTTTGACTCATTTATAATAACACATTGGAAATACAACACCTAAAGAAGATGCTCAGTGAACATTTTATGTGCATTGAAATAAGGACTGTGATTTTATACTTCAGAAAATGGAATTCAAGAGGCTTTCTTGAATTCACTCACCCAGCTAGCCAGAGTACATTCTGTGACTGAGTTTCTCTAGATTAGAGTCAACTCTTCTTTCCATCACTATTCTTTCTTCAAACACTGTTAATAAAGTTAATGAATTTACACACATATTTCCAAATTCTCCATTTATAAATTTATTTACCAAATACAAGTTCTGGTTTTTGAATACTGAATACCAGTGTCTTTGCATCATGTAAAGTGATAGTAAATAAAACATAATTTTATTTTTCACAGACTTTTGAACATGGCCAAAATATGGGTTAGTTAAATTGTGATTTTCTCTATGAGACAGATATACAGATAGATGCATTCTCAGAATATTCTTCTATGTTTTTATATAGGACATTAACTTTATGAATAAGGGCGGGGGGGGGGAAGTTTTGTATCCAATATGTGTGACAGATCATTTGGTAGAAAGAGTTCTGAGCTAGAAGTATTAGCTATAAGTGAGCTAGAAGTGAGTTCTGTTAAATTAATTAAAAAAGGAGGTCATTAGACCAAGGTGGCTCTAATGCCATGGGCACCTACATAAGCAAACCAAAATCTAAGGCTGTAAGTCCCTCAAGGTTATGGGGGGTGGGAGTTAGGATTGTTATGCAGATTGAGATAATTGCCTTCTCCATTGATAAAGACTTTCTAGAGAATTAGTTTGCCTTCTCTACCTGGAAAAGAGAAGAAGATACCCTTACAAATGGACATTTCCCTTAAAAATATAAATATAAATATCTCTTACAAAATGGTAACTTTACTCTGTTTTCAGAGTTGTTCCTACGTCTGTTGTTTCTTAAAAATAGTCAGCCTGAAACAGAGCAGGACCCTATGGTCCTTGCTCCCCATGTCCTCAGCCTGCCTTTTGTCTGCGGAAAAAGTTTAGCCAAAGAATATGTTTAATCAGAGAAGTGAGAAAATGCAGAAACAAAGGAAAACAGTCCAACAAGACTAAATCATAATAGTTTAGTCCTTAAGCAAAATCAAGGGCATTTACTTCCTCTTCAAGGGCTATGGATAATAATTTGAGCCATATCCTATGAGCTCTCTTATAGATACTAAAACCTCCACCATGTGGAAGAAGTTAACTACATCATGACCAACTATAGCCATGACATAAGCTGCCACAATTCCGAGAGCTGGCCTCAAAGAAATGGGAACAAACTGATCCTGGAACTGAACATTAACTGTGCTTAAAACAATCAAGATGATGCTGATCAGATGACCGCATAACCATTTCAAGATGACTGTCAGAGCTGACAGGGGGCAGGGTACAACCTTTAGAAGAATGACATAGCCCAAGGACATGACATAAACTGATTAGAACCAAATAGGTCCAAGACTTCCACTAGTTGACTTCCACTAGACCTTGAGCCTCTGTATATGCTCATTGTAACACATCAGCAAGCTAAATGACACACCCACAGGCACCATGACTGTTCCAAGGCTGACCATAAAGGTCAAAAAAGTGGGTGGGGCCCAATTCCTGGAAATCTTCACCCCTTCCCCAAGTAGGTGGAATACTCCTCCCACTTATTAGCCTATGAAATTACCACCCCTATAAAAACTGACAGCACCGTACCCCGGTGCCCCTCACACCTTCTAAGATGGCCCACACTCTGTCTGTGGAGTGTGTTTCTCTCTAAATAAACCCACTTCTTATCTATCACTTTGTCTCTCACTGAATTCATTCTGAGATGAGACATCAAGAACCTGAGCCTTATTAAGTCCTGAGATCAGGTGTGTGATCTCAATTAAAAGATCATGGGTTCAAGTCCCAGTCTGGGTTTTGGCTGGGTTCTAGTCCTGGCCCATGGGTTCAAGTCCCAATCTGAGTTACATGGCTTCACTTTCACCTATAAAAGTTCTTGCCCACTGACTGTCAGTGGCAGGGTGGGGAGGTTTGCCTTTGGACAGAAGCCCACCCCTCCCCTCCCATTGCCAGCCTCCAAAATAAAATAAACTTTTCTTTCCACCAACCTTGTCTCTTTATTGGCTTTAGAGCAGCGAGCAACTGGACCCCCACTTTCAGTAACAAGCCTAAAATTATCCTTATGCCAAAGAGACACAATTTAGCATGGCAAATTTTGTTCCCCTTCATAGGCAATATAATACTTGTCAAGAACAACAATTTACACAGTAGGCTATATGAAGGTAATGTAAAAACATCATGTCGTATGTGAAATACAAATGCTTGATATATAACTAGAAAAAATCGTGTATAGCAACAGATTTAAAAGAAGATAATATAAAGGTTGAAACAATATACATTTCATGCTTTTAAACTTGCTTTAACTATATTTTTCAGTTGCATAAATTATTATTAAGGTTTAATAAAATTATTAGGACATCATCCCTCCTACCTCCTCCCCCTCCCCCAAACAACTAACAATGATGGATAGGTGTTTTCTTAGGATGGTGGTAACATAAGTTAAATCTCTACACACGTCGCTGAAAACTATAGAGTTCAACAGGGAGAACAAATAAATCCAGCTGCAATCCACTTCTACAGAAGGATGAGGAGACAGAGAATCCACTGACCTTCAATTTACATATAAATGAAAGAAACTTCTGGAGAAGGCTCAGGTGTCCATAACAGAGCAGAGAATCAGGAAGGAAAAAAGACATGTGCAGGGGCAATCTAGTGGTAGCAGGCACAGATGTTATCACCCAAAAAGAAGATTCCTAAGGTGAGTAGAAAGCCAGGAGAACAGGAGCAAGATTAAGTAGAGCACAGCACTGGCTACTGGGAAGTTGAAATAGGTTCTCAACTATGGGTGGAGTCAGAGGGGCAGCCTTGGGATGGCAGTGCTGGTGGAAGGGAAAGCAACTTGGACAGGAGAGGCATACCTTGTTGATTTTGTGTAGAAGAAAAAGAAAATAAAGTAGTAAAAATAAGACTCTTACAGAAACAGGAGCATCACAGTTCTGAAAACCATAGTTGTTTCTAATGAAATATTTTATTGAAATAAATGCACTTCATTTTACTAATAATAGAGTTGATCTTGCAATGAGAAATTTAATTAGCTAATGAAACACTTCACATCATTTATAGAAACAATTGTTAATGTGTTTTAATGAAAGTTTAAAACATTTAATATAATAAACAGAAAAAAGTCAGAAATCATACATAAAGAGCTATTTAAGACAACAGAAAAAAGTGAGAAGCAAAATTTTCACATTATGAAAACATTAGGCTAGCAGGAAAAAGCTATAAAAAATGCTCCAACATAAATATCTTTGAATTAGCTTTTGTATCTAAGAAAGTACACAATAAGTCACCAATCTGTAAAATTCAGAGTAGAATTTTAAAAATAATAACTGTAAGATGTGAGAAGAGAATTCAGAAAATTCACTGAAGAAAATCACCAGATCAAAACAAAAAAGGAAGACAGAGTTATAAGATGATCAATAAGTGTCACTGTGAAGAGAAACAAAACAGTGACAAGAATAAAAACAATATAATGTGCACAAAAAATGAGAAAGTGAAATATTTAGAACATTCAGACTCTAACCCTAAACCTAACCCTAATACAAAGTGCAAATGGGAGTTCTCAAAGAAAAACAAACAACACAATGGGGTAGAAATAACACTTAAAACAATTTTTTTTAGTTTTAATGTTATATTGAAAGTCTCATCATTTAAGTAGGAAAGTTGTACCACGATTGAAAATCTTAGGACATATCCTTGTAAAACTGTTAGATTGTAAATTCACCGGGAAAAAATGCAAAACATCCAGGCAAAATGATCAAGTCACTTATAGAGAAAATCAGGTCAACACCAGATTTTTTATAACATACAAAATAAGACAACAGTGTAATAATATTTTAAGAATGATGAAGAAAAAAAGAGTGAGCAAAATTTTCAACTTCAGACAAGCTGTTCTTCAACCATAAAGAATATTAGAATAATGGAATTTGTAAGAATATAGTCATGTTTCTTTTCTGAAGAATCAACTAGACTGCTGAAACTTCAGTGAAGAACTATGGTCAGCAATAAATATATTTAACTGTAGTTACTATAATCAAACAAAGGTGGGAATAAAATGAACTTATAATATTTAAATTTTATAAATTCCATAAAAGTAGAAATAAATTAAATGTGAAAAAGCAAAATAATCTCATTGATGATTGTATAGGTAATAAGTGAGAGTCAAGGATATCATACAAAGATAATAAAATGTAGAAACCTCACTAATTAAAAAGAAGACTAAGGATATTATGAAATATATTACTATAAGATAATTACTTGAACTAAATCAAAACCTCTATAAATACCAGAATTAGTACAAAAGAACAGAGAAAATACACTATATATGGAAAGATATATTTAATACACACAAAGTAACAAGACCTCCTGAAAATAGGAAACTAAGCATATCCTTCAATATTTATGGATGAGTTTAAATCTTTTGCTTTTGGATTTGCTCACTAATCAAAAATCTGTTTATTCTGTATAAGAGACTTACCTAGAATAGCTAGACTCATAAAGTTTAAATGGGTGGGTAAAATTATACCAAGAAAACACAAGCACTGAAAAAGTAGGGTTTCTGATACTGTCATCAGACAGGTTTTTAAAATTTCTTTTTAATACACGAATGTGTGACTTTGGAGAAGATTTGGTCTAAGAGCATAAAAGGTCACGTCTTTCCAAAACAATCTGTGTATGTAGGTAGGTATGGCTAAAGATAAATGAATACCCAGATCAGATCTGTTTAAAATAAATTGATGTTCTGAATTATTGAATAAGCCACCCTTGGAATTAAACTATAGACTTAACAGGAATCAGAACACATCTAATAATGTTTAATTATTTCACACCAATTAGTATTATTATAGAAATACATAATAGTTATTTTACAAGAGTCATGTTTTAAGGAATAAACATAACTTTAAAGATATATAAATCTGTTAGGATTCAAAAGAAGTGGGAAATTGAGCAGATTGCAAAAAGTCTTAATTTTAGGGAAGGCACACATATGATAGTCACAGAATGGATGAATTCTACATGATTTTTCAGGTAAGACATTACAAATCAAGGATGTTGCTAATATCAAGGGGGAAATGGGAGGAATTTTTACTGGTTCTTAGGGTAAAAGCAAACGAGTCTAATTAGGCTCTATACTTTCTGAAAGCAATATTCTAAGGCTTTCAGCACTGTCCACCTGGGACATGCATGTTTATAGATAATGGTTACATAATACTCAGAAGAACACAGAACAATTAATACAATGATGAAACGGAGTGCAGATAATGAAGATGTTGATGGCAGTGAGGGGATGCATTACTGGCAGTGATGAATGAAGCCTACTATCCATGGAGACCATGAGCTTGTGGCTACTTGTGCTGAGTTCCTTCAGCCACAGAATTGGCTGATGAAGGGACTAAAGTGAAAACAGATGTTTTACTCACATACCTTCAGACAACAACGTATGACTAATGCAGGCAAAAAGAGTCACATCTATTTATTATGGGAAGCTTTGACGTAAATTATTTTAAATATCTTGGCTGTGTTGATACCATGTTTACACATTGGGAGTGCATAAAAGAGCTTCAAGGGAAGCAAAAGATAGTGGAGATAAATCTAGTTTCTGTAGTTTACCCTCAGAACCGTGCTGATTTGTATGCTCTGACTATGCCCACTTTGGCTCTGTTTGAATGTTTATTTTTGTAAATGAAAGGTATATACAATGTTAATATTTAAAACAATTCAGTGTTCACAGTCTAACAAAAGCAGTGAGAAGTCCTATGCCTACAAAATCATTGACATTATACAGATGATAATTTCTCTCCTGATTACTGCTGGCTCTCATATAAGAGCTATCAACAAATGTCTAGCGTATTATGTAAACAATTCAGAGTTTCCTACTAAGGAGTCAAACAATAGCTAGTAAACCACATTATTTGTCAACCATATTTTATGACTCAATCATTTAACTTACTACTACAGAAATAACTTGTTATTCTCTGTCTTTTATGGTCTGAAATTCTTTGTGTAATACAAAGTAAATTTGACCTTAGTAAATCTTGAGGCTTCCATTGCTCTATAATAGATTGAAACCATGGTTAGAGATGAGGGAACATGAAATGTTTATCTTGCATTCACATAAAATCATGGTTAGTTTGCTTTTTTATAGTTAATAATAGTATTCATTTATCACAGTTTAAAATTGTATATACTGGTTTACTCTTTGTTGTCTGGTGAATCTTTATTCCTTTCCATACCTGAAGCAAATCAAAAGAGATATTTTCAGTTATTTTTTTCCTTTGGTTTTCAATTATTTTCTCCAATTATGAAAAGAAGAAAAAGGCTTTGGATCTTAGTGGATTAAGCTGAAAATTTTACTTCTATGCTTTTTAGAAATACAATAGTTATACAAAATATCTGTACAGAGTCCACTATGAGAAATATAAATGTTATTCAGAAACAATCATCTTTTCTAAGATTTCAAAATCTAAAGTATTTAATGAGATGGAATATGAACATAGAAAAGTATGTCATAAGAGAGTTAAAGATCATTTTTTTTTTTTTTTTTTTTTTTTTGGTTAGAAGAGGAAGACATTGCTTTAGCACAGGTCTTGAAGGATCAAGAAACATTTTATGTCAATTGAGATGGACTCTAAAGTGTAAGTGGAATGTGGAGCCACGGAGATGAGTCAGGACCAAGGAGCGTCTTTGTAGAAAAAATGGAGATCTGAAAGTATAAGTATATATAAGAAGCAGCTTAGTTTGGACAGGTCTTACGATTCATTACGGGGATTAAAAAAAGATAAGTCTGAGAAAGCTGACTGGGTCTAGTTCAAGCAGAAAATTAAATATAAAGAAAATAAAATTGGGGTTTGAAAAAAGGACACTGATGATTTTATTTTCATTGTTTCTCTTTGCTTGGGAACCAAAACATTATTAGACTCTATAGGAGAGACAGGGAAAAGAAATATCAGAGGAAAACTTTATGGACAAGACACACTGAGAGCATGAACTGGAGAACTGGCAGTGTAGAGTTGCCAAAGAATAATCTTAGTTATATTTTAGAATTCTTTATATTTTCTTAGGGCAATGAAAAGAAAAATATATATGCTAGTCTTTGCCTGAAAAGAAAAACAAAAGTTTCAACTTAGATAGTTATTACTATAATATGAATTAAAATATATAATAAATCACTGATGCTACATTTGTCATTGAGTCAAGCAAGAAGAGTATTATGCTTCCAAAATAATTTTCAGATATTGTGTATTATAAAGAACCTCAGTATTCTGATTTAGATTCTGGTAAGGAAAAACTCATACAACAATAAAATACAACTCCTCCTTCTAGGTCCCACCCTGACCTGAAGAGGAGCAATAAATTCTTACAAGGGCTGAGGCTTATCTACAGGGCAAGGATGTTAAAGTGCCCTCTTGCTTTTCACCACATGTTGAGACATACCTCAAACTCGGTCATTTCTACCTATGATCAGATCAAACACCAGCTCCTGCTGCTCTTGTTCCAAAAAAGATGATTACTATTATATTCCTCAGTAGCTTTACACACTTTCAGGAAACATACACTGAGAATCTCAATATCTTGCCTTGGAATCACATCAGGGAGAACAAAAAAGGACTGATGTAAGTGGCACTGTTTTTGTTGTTGTTTATGCCACACACTATATTCTTCCTTCATGAACATGACTGAGAAACAGTAATCATACAACTGGGTTTGAGAGAGTTTGCATAAACACATTCAGAAGAAACTTTGTAATTCTTCAATAGGAATTGTTAAAAAATATTAGTTTGGTAATTGTGAGGAGCCAGACACCAGACATAATCAAAATTGATTTCAAGTATTGTATAACTAAAAAGATATAAATGATGTTTTGAAACAGGGCCCCAGAGAGAAGCAGTGGATTATTTTAAGATAAGGGATGTTGAGGAATAAGGTGGTGAATATTGGTTTGAAGCTTTTTAAAATCAAAATACCATTGTGTAATCAGAATTTACAAAAGAGGAACAATTCAGTTTTAAGTAAGAGTTTGATTAAGAATCATGAAAGAGTGATGGACCCCCAACAGGCAGCAGGTGCCCCATGCTTCCCTCCACAGAGATTATCTGGCACAGTGACATGGAATAAATATAAGAACATGGTTAACAGGAAGCCAAGGTTGTCACCAGGACATTAAAAGGTGTTTTTCAGAAGAAGGAATATTATAAAAGTGTAGAGATGAAAGAAGGAATAAGAGGAAATAATGTAAATGAAATTAAGTATACATATTGACTTTATATATCAATGATGCTGTACTGTAGAGTTATATGTTAATAACAAATTAAAGAACATGGCTACACAATAACAAAATGTAGGAGAGTGATAACTGGAGAAAGTGCACTAAGGCCCTTGAGGGATGGGTGAGATAGTTCCTCTAATTACATGAACTAATGATGATTCAAGAAAAACAGAGCTCATATCTAGACAGAGTCTGCCTATGGTGGAGAATGACATCAAGGGTATTTGTGTGACCTTGTTGAATCAGTCTCTTAGTTTTGTAGTTGTAGGGCTGTGACCACCAAAATTTTAGTTCTTAGAATGTTTGTACATGTTACATACTGACTTATATAGTTGAATCCACTTTCCCACTGGTACTCTTTAGAGAAAGTTAGTAAAACAATTGAAAAACAACAGGGTTCAACAAGTAAAATAAAAATATTTGGTGCCCATTAAAAACCTAGGGACATCTCTTACACAAAACGTATTAAAATGGTTTTATTTGTACGAGGAAGAACTGCTCTAATGAAAGGAAAAAGCTAACAGTTCTCCTCATGGCCAAATGCCCATGGACCTCTGGAATCAACCTGGTCTTGAAATAAATAAAATGAGAATTTGATGTAGGAATAAGTTATAACCTGGGTAATGTTGTTACTAGTGGCTATAAGGATGCTTGAAAAGGAAGGTGGAGGACAAATCTGAAGTGAGCTGAAATTCAAATTGCTAGAGAATTTGTAGTAACTCCACGGACTTAAGGAGCTAAATATGTTCTCATGAGATTGACAGTTGACATATGTTAACCTGGATCTAACATTGGCCCAGCCCAAATGGTACCCAAGGGTTGGAAATAGTTTGCCACAATGTAGTGGAAGAATACTAAAGACTATATACTGGTTTTTATTAACTGTGTGTCACCCAAGACACATCTGAGAATGTACTTGAAGATTCTTTCTTCTCCCACTTTATGCAAAGAATAGATACTAATATGGAATGCCAAATTATTTAGAAAAAAGAAAACTTTTTTTTCTGCTCTCTCATACTCAGAAATGTCTGGGACAGTATTACAATTACAATGGTCTCCTTGATCTCAGCAATACTTGTGAGTACCAAACACTTGTGAGATAAATGATGGCCCAGCATACAACTTTCCAGTTTTTCTCATTTTATGACACATATAGTAAATATTATTTGTGCAATTGGTATAGCATGCCAGGGTAAGAGGATAAATCTGCTATAACTAAAGGATACTGGCCAGAGGCCAATTACCTTAGTCCCTGTCTGACTGACAAAGAAACAAAGGTGTCAATATTACCACAGACATGCACCTATTTGAGACACATTAAGCATTGTGTTTTATAACCAAGATTTTGAACCCCATGTCTGCCTCACCTGCAGATGCTTAAAAGCCAGAGTAAACATAAAGTCATTGCCATGGTGACAGGGAGAAGATGGTCATCCGATCTCAAGAAAAGTCAAATATGCATAGTTTATTCTGTCGCTAATTAATGATGGATATCTCAGAAAGAAAAAAAGCTACATTTTTACTTTAATTCATATAAAAATGATTCATACCAAACAAATTTAGAATTGGGAAACTGAGGCCAGAATCAAGCCATTAATCTACAATAGAATCTTAGTTTACATTCAATTCTGAGACTAAGTCAACAGACACCAGAATGAAGAAGAAGCAAGGTAATTTACAGGATCCTGATGTAATGTCATAATTTTGTTCTGCAAAGCTTCCTTCTTTAAGGAACCTGTGGCATGTAAGTTTTAAAAAATAGCCAAAATAAAGGGATACACCTAAACTTTCAGAAACTTTGCATCCTAGCTCTATGGAATTATCAATTACTCCCATTTGTGATTGGTCTGTTTCCTTTACTTATAGTATTTTCAGATAAACCTAAAATCTTAATTTTAAGATTTCCCTATTTATAAACTTTTTTTTCATGTTTGTTGTTTTTAATGTCTTATTTAAAAACACATCTTTCCCCAAGTTTATAAAAATAATCTAATGTGGTTTAAAATATTTATAATTCTTCTTTTCATATTTAAGTTTAATATACTGTCTCATGCTATGAGGAAAATATCCAATTTTACTATTATTTTTAATTTGGAACCAATTAATCTTTCTCTATTTCTTAAGTAATTGATCTTTCCTCCACTAACGAATAGTGCTAGCTCTGATCAATATGTTATTTCCTCAAGTGGTCTTATCTATTTCTAAGCATTGTATTCTTTCCCTTGTTTTTGTTTCTTTCTGTGTATTAATATCACATTATCTTAATTAATATAATTTTATTATAACCACTGACATCTGGAAGGAAAAGTTTCCCTCTCTGATCCTCTTTAGTTGTGTGTTGACAATTCTTAGTTATTCACTCATTTATATATATGCCAGAATTATTTTGTCAAATGCCACGCAACAACACATATTGAGATTTGCATTAGAATAGTATGAGTCTAAGTTGGATTTGCTAAGGACTGACATGTTTCCCTATGCATGAACATGATTACCTTTCAATGATTTATTTATAATATTATGCCATAAAATGTCAATATAATTTTTAAAGTTTTTGAATATATTTTGATAGAAATACTCTTAGGTACTTTAAACTTTTGTTGATATCATAATCATACATTCATTTAAATTATGTTGTTTTTCACATTTATATAGACAGGAAATGTGTTTGTCTTAAGCAAAACTTGTAAAAATTTCTCGTTACTTCTAAGAATTTATCCCTTTTAGTAAATAAGCTTATAGGAATATGAAACTTCTATTCCTAGCTTTGATATTTTTGATCATAACTATGTACTGGATTTTATCAAATGCCTTTTCTTGAACTACTGAGATGATCATATGAATTCTCTTCTCCAATATGTCGACTTGGTGAATTATACATGATTTTTATAATATACTAAACTAATGTTCTTTGAGTAAATATTATCTGATTATTATAACCATATATCTATACCTCTATTTATATCTATCTACATATTGTTTTATTCCCCCTAATTTGTTTGGAAATTATATTCTTTAGTGGTTACACCTGAAATTAAACATAGTTGGTATTTAAAAAGTTAAATAATTCAAAATTGGTACTCCCTTTCCTCCAAATTAAAAGGCCTTAAAACACCTTAAGTCTAATCATCTCCAACTAGCTTGTGTATTTTTGTTATACAATATTTCAGTTCTATTTATTATTACTCTTTTTTTTTTTTTTTTTTTTTTTTTTTTTTTGCGGTACATGGGCCTCTCACTATCGTGGCCTCTCAGCGACCATGGCTCACGGGCCCAGCCGCTCCACGGCATGTGGGATCTTCTTGGACCGGGGCACGAACCTGTGTCCCCTGCATCGGCAGGCGGACTCTCAACCACTGCACCACCAGGGAAGCCCTATTACTCTTAATTTCATTACTATTTTGGTTCATTGTCATCCTCCTGCTCTCTTTCTCCTGTTCATCATCATTACCATTATTTGCATAATTGTTGTATTATTCAGTAAATGTTTGTTTAAATGTATGTACTGTTTTTCCAATTTGTTTCTTTGTAATTTGCCACATTTTATTCTTGAAATATGTTTTCTTCTTAAAGCACCTTCCTCAGAATATCTTTGTTTGATGTTACCTTCTTAAAAAGAGGTTTTAGTTATTTGCAATGTATTTTACCATTATTATTGAAAAATAACTTTGAGTAGATCAATCTAGTTTTTCAGTATTGTCTTTCAGCTCTTTTAAGTTATTATTCCATTTTTTAAATCTTACATTATGCTTTTGAAAAACCTCCCTCAGTCATATATTTTTTTCTTGTAGTTAATCGTCATTTTTTTCCTGGCTGCTGTGGTGAAGGAAAACTTTTACCTTCTTTCCCTCTGGATTCTTTGGCTGCTCTAATAATTCAATTGATATGAGGCAGATTAACGAGAGAAAAATAAAGTTTGTACATATGGAAACTCCATAAAAATATGAGACTAAATGTCAGGCAATTGAGGCTTGTATGCCATCCTAAGCTAAAGAGAGGGTGGATGGGTCTTGGGCTTCAAAGAGGAGGAAGACACTTGACAAGAAGACGGCAAGAGCAAATGTTTGGTAAGCACATGTTTGGCCTGCCGTGCAGATATGTTTTTCTGATAAAAATGTTATATCTGACAACAGCTCTCTTCCAAGTACAGGTACCCTACCTAAATTCCTTTAGGCAATTAAGGGACAGGTAAAAATCTTTTGCTAAGTCTTCTGAGTCTTACTTGCTCTCAGCTCAAAACAATGCACATGCCAAAGTGGAACATTTTGGGGTGGTGTACTCTGTTCCTCCTCACTACTTTTAATATAATCTTTTTGACTTTGTTTTTCTGCAGTTTCAGCTAGAATTTATAAATAAAATAAGTGATTTGTATTTACTTTCTGGTATACATTGTTCTTTTAGCTGTGGTTTTATGTCTTTTATTAGTCTGGGATATTCTCAGAATATTCCACTGACTGGCTTCCCCTTTTAGGCCTTTCAATCCATAGTCCTTCTCATTTAATTATTCTTTCATATTTCAAATCTTCTTTCTCCAAACTGTATTCTGGGTGAGGTTTTTAAATTTATTACCAATTTACAAAATGTATATTCCTTTGTGACTAATCTGGGACTTTACTCATCAATTGATTTTTGTTTCTGAGTTAATTTTTATATCCAGAGATTTATTCATTTTTTCTTCTTCTTGGTCACTATAATTGGTCCTATTTGTTCATTTCATCATTAAAAAATTTTATTTCTTTATATGTTTCATACATGGTCATTTTACATTTTGTTTTTAAAAGTGAATGACTCTAAGAGCTTTAGGCTCCAACTCCTGTGTGTTGATTATGTTGATTACCATACATAGAAGATTGTGTTCCTTTGTGTTTTGTGAGTTTTTATTATTGGTCATATTTGAAAAAGTTAACAAGTGGGAACACACAAATATCTGTATTGAGCATTCCCTTTAACATAGAGAGGATTTATACTTGTTTTTCATAAGCACCAGGGATATTAACAGCCAAGAAGAATTTAATTCCTTAACCTAGGAATGCTCTATCCAATGACTAATATAAATTTATAAGTGGACAAAGTCTGTAGAGCAACTTGGGAAGTGCATTTGTGACAGACAAGGCGGGTTGTCCTAAGTGTCTTAAAAGGATAAACCGAATCTGTGTGCTTAAGCAATTCTGGGTACTTCTGGCCTGCTGCCCTTCCCACTAACACTGGTAAAGTCAATGTGGAACTACCCATATAACTTCATACAAATATTGTGTTGCATTTTTTACACAGCAGCATTACTGGTTGGAATGAACCAAGAGTTGAAAATATAGCAAGATAATACTTGGGTTCTGTGTTAGCAGATCTGGGATTAGTGCACTTTAAGAATCCTGGCTGCTTTTATCACTATCTCTACTTTTGTAACTGTCCTGGCCAGTGATGACTACAATCCGCGATAGGCATTTGGAAGAGAAAGCAATGAAATATGTTCCTGGTTTCTCTGGAGCCATGAAAGTAGAGCTCTACAGACCTGTGGTGAGGGGCATGTAGCTTCGTCAAGTATAGACACTAAATACTAGAATTCTTCACCAGAGGTGGATAATTTGTGAAGGGGTAATAAACCAAGGCCAGTATATTTGGTTTCTAAACTGGCTAGTTTCCAGAAAGGATTCCAATATTTCTACGAGAACCTAGGAAGTACTCTGAAGTCCTACAAGAAAGAATACTTTTCTCCAGAAGAAAATAGAAAGAATTGGGGAGCAAGTAAAAGGCTGTATTTGGTGGAGGGCAAGTAAAAAGGGCACTCCTGAGGGTTTTGGCCGAGAGCTTCCAAAAGTACATATCTGATTATATCTCTCCTCCTCTTACAGCATTCTATGGCTTCCCACTGCCTAGAGATAAACGTAGAACTCCTTCTTGTGGCTTACATGCTATATATATAGAGAGAGAGAGAGAGAGAGAGAGAGAGAGAGAAAGAGATGACTTGACTAGAGGTTGAAAAAGAACCACTGAGAAAGACTATAATGGTTACAGGACTCCAACAGATTCTCACTGTGAACTCTGTCAAGGCAATCCCAGCAGTGAGCAGGGGAAAAAAAAAAACCAAACAAACAAGTCTCCCCCCAAAAATAAAACAAAACAAAAACAGCCACAACAAAAACACTTGGAAGTTCTCTTGGTGGAAGTAGAAATTATCTAAGCAAATAAGGAGTCCTGTGAGGCCATAAAGAAGAAAAATTCTCACTTTACCCTGCACTGAGAGATAGTCACTGCTAAGGTCTCAGAAATTTTCAGTAAATTTTCAAAGTTCACATATTTAGAGTGTGAAAGGCAAACTTGGAAAGTGACCAAGAGTTTTAGAGTATGCTCTCATAATCATATTTTACTGTATTCCATGAAAACTCGCTGACATGACATAAGTTATAGATCCAGTGTGATAAATATAAATATTCTACCTAATGAAAACCTAACTTGGGGTGAGACATAAAATTAGTTTTAAAAGTACACCAAAGATTGTTTCTATTCTTTTTTACAAATACTATTTTAAGTAGCCACTTATCAAGAAGGTATATGAAATAATACTTCTCAGAGTGAATAGGTTTATCAAAGTTCAGAATACCTTTTACCATGGCAAAACAAAGTTTCAAAGAGGAGAACACTTAAGAATACAATTTTTTATTGTTTTCCCCTCTAGGATATCAGACAACTAGGTAGTTGACTGAAGTGACTGGTTGTTTTTCTCACCAGGCAAACATAAACAATATTATTGGAAAAGCCATCAAGAGCTTCTAGAAATCAGATTTTAGAGCTGAATGTGCTGTGCAAGTATATTCTTTTCCCTTTGTTTTAAGACTGTCATTACAGAACATTCAAAGTGTTACATTTATAACCAGAGACAGAGAATAACCATGCACACCCATGGCTTTCAAATTTTTTATGCACCTCACAATAAGTAATGTTATGAATGCTGAAGAAAAATACAAACTCTCTGCAAGCTGACACAGAATACAGGACTGATATGATCATTTCCTAGCATTCTTATATATTTATGAAGTTTTCTCTGAACTCATTTGGAACACAACTGGATTTCATCCCAATAAACTGTCCTTTTTCTAATGTACAATGATCTATCCATTTTTGCATAAAACTTCATGAGATGTATACAATTATCCCCATTTTAGACATGGATAAACTAAGGTTGAGTGGTTAAATACTTTATATATAGAGTCACATATTTATAACATACCACAGCAAAGATCCAAACACAGTTTCTTTGTCCCAACCACTATTCTATAAGCTTGCCCTAAAAATAGTTTGCTTTAATAGGACAAATAAATTAATGAACAGAAAAATATTTTAAAACACCATGGCAATATTATGTTTCATTATTGTCAAATAACTACCCTTAAGTATATTATGTGATATCTATACATAAAATAAATCTAAATGTACACTTTATCTATACATGCATTTCTCAATTTTGCTTGATTTTTTTCCTCTGATTTTGGGGATAAGAGGAAAAAAAATTGGACAAAGAATGACTTAAAGAGAATCTGTTCAAAATATGCAGAAAATGGTTGGTTCTCCACTCATGAAAAAGAGCAATATAAGGTGTCTTGGTCAGTTTGGACTGCTATAACAGAATACCATAGACTTGGTGCCTTATTAACAACAGAAATTTATTTCACATAGTCCTGGAGTCTGGAAATCCAAGATCAGGGTGCTGACATTTTTGGGTTCTGGTGAGGATCCTCTTCAGGATTGCCAACTTCAGATTTCTCATTCAATTGCCAGATGGAAGAGAACAGAGAGACAAAGCATGCTCTCTTGTAACTCATGAGGGCACTAATCTCATTCATGAGGGCTCCACCCTCATGACCTCATCTAATTCTGATAGCTTCCTAAAGATCCACCACCTAATACCATCTCATCATGGATAAGGTTTAATATTTTATTTAGATAAAGAGCATGTTATCCATTTGTGCCATTTAAATTATTAACATTTATAAGCAAATGAGAAAATCTAGTTATTGTAGTTAATAGTTTGAAGCTATTTTACTTTGTTTACAGAATGTACTTGTCTTTTTGACAGCTTGAAGAATTCATGGCAACAGTAAAAGATACAGTGTTGATAATTCATTAGTCAGTGTGTGAAATTAATTATTTCTATAAGATTCAATTTTTAATTGAGGATAATGGAGAGCACCTATCTGAGCTCCCTGTGCTATACAGCAGGTTCCCACTAGCTATCTATTTTACACATGCCAGTGTATTTATGTCAAACCTACTCAATTCATCCTACACTCCCCTTCCCACCCTATATACACATGTCCATTCTCTAAGTCTGCATTTCTATTCCTGCCTTACAAATAGGTTCATCTGTACCATTTTTTCTAGATTTCACATATATGCATTAAACAGGGAGCTAAGCTCGGTGTTCTGTGATGACCTAGATGGGGGAGAGGGGGGAGATGGGAGGGCAGGGAGGTCCAAGAGGGAGGGGATATATGTATACATATAGTTGATTCACTTCACTGTACAGCAGAAACTAACACAACATTGTAAAGCAATTATACTGTAATTTTAAAAAAAGGATAATGGAGAAATTTGGTAATATAAGGAATAACTACCAGCTGTGTATCTCCTAAATTCTTCAATGTACCACTGGCATTGGCTACTTATGGATAGCCAGGTCAATGGATATACATACTTAACTTTGACCAAACTTTGTTACACCTGGTAGGTGCCTTGCTTTGTACTAGTATACTAGTACTTTGTACTAGCTTTTAAAACGTTGCTGTTATTGATCACATGCACACACACACACACACACACACACACACACATTTTGTATAATCATTTAAAGAGTATCTCAGACAGGTAATAAATCCACTCTCAAATTGAAATTTTACCCAGAAGGCTTCAATAAACTCATTTCAATATAATTGTATCCTGATTTTAATTTCCTTATCTTCCTATGTAATATCAATGACTATTGCATAATAAAAATGACATCAAGCTAACACTTATGTTTGGATTGTGCTTTTTCAGACCAGCATAATGGTATTATAATCATAGATACAGGAAACTGCCAAATTTTATTCTTAAGGATTTTTAATTGGAAAATTCATGCAAGTTACAAATAAGAAGTGGCTATCAATCTATTCATCTCTATGGCAGAAAATGATATCAAATCTGTTGACATTTCAATATTTCAGATCCCAAGTGATTCTGGAAGCTCTAAACCAAAATAGTATGTTATTTACATTCATAATTTGCCTGCTTTTGAGGAAAATGACATCTGTGCAATTCTTTCCTTCCAAAACATATTAATTTCTACATAGGCTGAATTTAGAGCTTATAAAGCTAATGCACTCCTAACATGTCACATATAAAATAACACCATTACAAAATATACATTTATATCAATATTTTAGTAGATAACATTTCAGAAATAAGCATAGATTAATGTTTTACACCATAAATGTCAATTTCATTAAAAAAATGTTAAATTTTTAGTTAAAAATGATGTAATTCTCTTTTCTTTTGTTTGGTGTTCAGTTCTATGAGTTTTAACACATGCAGTCCATCACCATAATCAGGACACAAGAAAATTCTGTCACCCAAAAATTCCCTTATGTTGCCCCTTTGTAGTCAGACCCTCTCCTCATCCCTAATCCCTTACAATACAGATCTTTCCTCCATATTTATAGAATTGTATTTTCCAAAACTTTGTAAAACTGGAGTCATACTGCATTTAACCTTTTAAGATTAGCTACTTTAACTTAGCGCAATGTAATTTGTAGTTTTTCCATTTCATTGGCTATATCAATATTTTATTCCTTTTTACTACTTACTAGTATTTTATAGACATGAACAATTATGGAATTTTGGAAGATCAAGTAAATAGAGTGCATTACAATTTGGGGAAAACATTAATTAGAGGAGGTGGTATATAAGCCATTTCCTTAATGGTGCATTGTGAATGTATTTAAGAACAAATTTTGAGGATATTGACTGCATGCATTTTATTGATACAGAAAATTCTTCAACCAAATTTTGTAATCAATCATTCACCTATTGAAAATAAAAGCTATACTTTTTCCATAAATTAATTTAGTAACAGTGAACTGGAAATTTGTAATAAAATGATGGTTATGTATATAACAGGAGACACTCCTCAATCATCATCACTATTAAGATTCTTCTATATATTGTAAGGTAGATGAAAGATTATTAATTAATTAAAGTATCTTTCATTAGAAGAAAAATAACAAAACAGTTAAACAGAAAACATAAATATTTCTTAGATTTTTTTTTTACTATGAAATACATAAACCCACAAAAGATATAATGATGATGATAATGAAAGAAGACTGGCTCTTACAATGCAACCAGTGAATATCTCCAGTTTCTTCTCTCCAACTTATTTAACAGTCTCTGCATCTCTACCAGGTTTTTATTCTATATTCCGGATTCATTTAATCACCTGTATAGTCAACAAGCCTCTATGAGCTTCTTTACAAAATTACAAAATGAAGTTCTAGCATCTCTCTTTGAGAATCAAATTGATCTGAGGTCTATGTAATGTCTCTGTATAATGAATAAATTACTTGTTTCACCTAGCTGGTGTTTCACTGTCCCCTAACACTAATGTCTGTCCCTACCTATGAGCCACTGGTATTTGCATCTTCTTTTAAAGTACAGATTAAAATTCTATTATCTTTTTGCTTTTCTCTTACATTAATTCCAGATGAACAGTGTTTTAAGAGGAAGCATACAAAATGAGGCAGGTTTGTTTCACAAGAATTTGATGGTCTCAAACATAAACTCAGATATCCTATTATTTCTCAAATCATATTGTTATCTTATTATTAAGGTATTTTCAAAGGTTATTTACTTACTCTATGCCATATTTATCATAATGTTCTTTTTTCCCTTTTATTTTACTTTCAGTACAATGAAAATTATAATACAATTGACTTTTATTCTTATAAATAAATTTAATATTTGTGATTTGATTCTAATGCAGCTTGTTTTCCCAAGAATTTGAGAAAATAAACCCTCTACTTCTATGACCTTCAATCTCTCCATCTTTACAAAATTTAAATACTCTCAGTTATAGCTCTACATATATATATATATATATGCATATAATATATAATTTTTACAAAATATATATATATATATATATATATATATATATATATATATATATATAAAATTTATGTTTCTTTCCTCCACCGGTAACTTTTCTAAAAGAACTGTTAGGTTCTGTGCCCACCTCCTCCTTCCCTGTTTACATGTTATCCAATTGTAACCTTGATTTACTCCCCTTCATTCCATGGGCAGTACCTAAAAATATATATATATATATAGTGTCTTTGTATTATTTTAATTCATGAAAACATTTTAGATAACTTATTCATAAACTTATTTTTAAATTATTTTTGTTTAGATTCTACTATATATCAGGTACTCTTTTAGTACTGAAAGGTACTTTGGTATTTTGTTTATGATTTATAAACTAGTATGGGTAGAAACAGATAATAAATGAATAAATAAAATAGGCATTATTTTAAATATATATATTTATACTTATATATGAGTACTTATATGTATAATAGAATTTATAATGTAAAAAAAAATGAGACAACAGGCCTACAATGGAGTCACTTGTACAATACTAAACCCATATTACAATACCTGGAATTAATACTTAACTTAATTACAGTTTCAAACTCTCCCAAGAGTGGAATCTTAAACCAGTCAATCTGGAATTACCTGGTCAGTGTTAATGAGGAAATCTGCCTGACAGACACCTGAGGTCTCCTAAAGAGAGGTGACCTTGCCACAAGCAATCCATTCTTTGCTAGTAATTTCCTTGTCTCTCCCTCTTCTGCCTATAAAAGTCTTTCATTTCCTACAGATCTTTGGAGTTCCTTTCTGTCTGCCAGATGGAATGTTTCCTGATTCATGAATTGTTGAATAAAGCCAATAAGATCTTTAATTCTGTTTTCTAACAATAATCTTATATAAATAAACATATATACTTGTTTAATACATCAACTCTTTAAGGCAGGATATTATTATTTTCCTCATTTTACAACTGAGGAAACAGGTTGTAGTGAAACGCTGACAGTTGTTTTTTGTTTGTTTTGTTGTTGCATTTTTTGTTTGTTTTATTTTCATAACGCAAGTGCCTGACATGAGCTTTAATTGTAGAGGAATCCATTTCAAAGAGGCATCCATTTCAATGATGGCTATCTCAAATAAACACATTGCCAGCCACACAACTAGATAACGAGCCAGACCACCTTCCATTGTCCATTTTGTTTTAGATATCTTGGTTGATTTAGATAACTAACCATTTGGGCCACTTGTTTTTTTCTCTTCCTGCACTTTAAATTCCCACTGTTATGTTTTAAATTCACCAATAAAGAGTGAGCTCACAGCTCACACTCTCAACCCCAGCAAAAGCAGAACCACAGACCTTGATCTCCTCCCTCCTCCCCCACTGTGTGACCTCAGGAGTGTCAAATAATTTCCAAGATTTGTAAGTAATAAACCCATTTTTCAAAGTTTACTGATGGTTATTGCTGAAGGATGTCTTGTAATCATAATAAGAATTACAAGGGTGGGTCAAGCCACAACACAACATTGGTTACCCATAGGTTGAGACCAGGACACAACTAAGGTATAGAGGTATCATGTACCTTGAACAAAGCCAAATATATACATATATATATATATATATATATATATATACATATATATATAGAAAGAGATATAGAGAGACAGAGAGAGACAGAGACAGAGTCAGAGACACAGAGACAGAGAGACAGAGATGTATATCTATAATTATTATGAACAACTTTATGTTAATCATAACTTATACAACTTTATATATATGATTTTATGTAATGACCAAGTGATAGTTATTCAGCAAGGCAAAATTGTTTTAGCTTCTGAAAGTCAATTAGTGTAATACACGATATTAATAGAATAAAGGGAAAACCCCATATAAACATTGTTATTTATGAAGCAAAAACATCTGACAAAATCTAACTCTCATCCATGAAAACTGCCATCTAGGACTAGAAGATTTTCTCAACCTGAAAAAGGGAACTATGAAAACCCACAGTAAACTCATATATAATAGATTTTTTTCTCCCTCAAAATTGAAAAATTCAAGCATGTCTACTCTTGTCACTTCTATCCACCATTATATTGGACATTCTAGCCAGTGTAAAAGGGCAAAAATAAACAGATAGTTAGATAGACAACTAGATAGAAAGAGATAGATAGATAAATAGATAGATAGATAGATAAAGTGATAGAGAGATAGATGACAGATAGATGATGGATAATTAATCACGTTGTAAAGAAAAAATAAAACTTTTTTCTTTACAGATGACATCATTCTAATGTACAAAATCCCAGAATATCCACAATAAAGCTAGAGCTAAAACTATTTTATCACATCGCAGGATACAAGATCAATATAATAAAATCAATTGTATTTTTACATACTAGAAATGAACTGAAAAATAAAATTAGAAAAAAACCCCAATAACATCAAAAAGACTTACTTAACAAAATGTGTTCAAAACTTGTACCCTGAAAACTACAAATCACTGTTGAAAGAAATTAAAGAAAACCTAAATAAATGGAGAATTTTTATTCCATATTTATACACTGGAAGAGTCAATATTGTCTGTGCAGATTTGTATTAAATTAAACGTATTCTCTTTCAAAATCTCAACAGACATTTGGGATTTGTCAATATTGACAAATCAAACCTAATATTTATATGGATTTGAATAGGAATTATATAAAGACACAGTAATCCAGATACTGTAGCTTTGCGCAAGAACAGGTATTAGAGCAATCAAACATAATTGAGAGTCCAGAAATAACCTTTACACTTACAGTTACATCAATTTTTCATAGGTGTGAAGAAAAACAAGGAAACGATATTTTCAAAACTGTGTTGAGATGGCCATTCACAGGCAAAATAAATTAATTCAGAAGGTTAACACTGTGTGTAAAAATTAACACAAAATGATTCATAAACCTAAATATAAAAAATAAAATTATAAAATGTCTAAAAGAATACATAGGGATTTCCCTCGTGGTGCAGTGGGTAAGAATTCGCCTGCCAATGCAGGGGACAGGGGTTCGAGCCCTGGTCTGGGAAGATCCCAAATGCCGTGGAACAACTAAGCCTGTGTGACACAGCTACTGAGCCTGCACTCTAGAGTCCGTGAGCCACAACTACTGAGCCTGTGTGCCACAACTACTAAAGCCTGCACGCCTAGAGCCCGTGCTCCACAACAAAAGCCACCACAATAAGAAGCCTGTGCATCGCAATGAAGAGTAGCCCTGGCTCACTGCAACTAGAGAAAGCCCACACGCAGCAATGAAGACCCAACACCACCAAAATATAAATAAATAAATACATTTATTAAAAAAGAAAAGAAAAGAATACATAGGAGAAAATCTTCACAACTATGGGTTAGGCAAAGAATTCTTGGATAAATCACCAAAGCATGATCCCTAAAAGGGAAAAGAAATAATAAACTTGACCTTATCAAAAATAAAAACTCTGGAACCGAGAAGAACTCTGAACCCCTCCTCCCCACCCCAGTACAAAACTGAGCAGTTAATGATTAGGACAATAGGGTCACAGACTCAGTGTCTGATGCACATTCCTGAGTTGTTTTACAATACTAAAACTGCCACCAAAGGCTAACTACATGATGACCAGACTGTAGTCATGATATAAGCTTCTCCATCTTGAGCAGTACTGAATCTATGGCTAGCAAATTTCCAAGAACTGGCACCAAGAGAATGGGATTAACACTAGTGCTTATAATAATCTATAGCTTTTTGGACATCAAAATAATTATTGTCAGCAAAGGGATGCTACAGACCCATGTTGACATCTTCCACTCTGAGAATACAGAAGATAGATATCTGCCCCTAATTCCATAGAAATGGAATGATGTTTGACAGTGGGGAACTGAAAGCAGCTCTTTTGCCCCCTTCCTGTTTGCTCATTTCTGTTCCCCTCTAACTTTAAAATAACCTAATTATAGGAATGAGATCACTAAGCAATTGAAACTAACTCCTGACTTATGCTCTCCTGAATGCACACCATACTTTATCTAACTTGTTGATTCTTCTCCTAGATAAAAGAAGTAAGACTATCTCTCTAACCCTAATAGCCCCTCTAAGCAATCCTGTAAGCAGATCACTTGGACAAGATAACATTTGAAGAGTCAGCCAGTCTACACTCAATGGAGTATGAGGCAGAACCCAACCTCCTGCTTCAATGATTCACTGAGATTCCTTCCCCACCATTTTCCCTTTAAAAACTGTCATGACTGAGCAGAAGCTTTGGAGTTGGTCTCTGGACACGAGTCCACCATATCCCCAGATTGCTGTCTTTTCTGATTAAAGCACCATTCCTTTCTACTGACACTTGCCTCTAAAATTACAGGCTTATGAGTGGCGAGCAGCCAAACCTGGGTTCAGTTACATTTCTATTTCAAAAGAAACTTGTTGACTGAAAAACAGAACAAAACTGCGCATCCTGAGGGTTGTGAGTTCAATTTTATTTGGGGACTTACTGAGGACTATAGCCAGGGGGACAGCCTCTCAAATAGCTCTAAGGAACTGCTCTGAAGAGGTAAGGGGGAGGTCATTATATATGTAATTTTTGAGAAGGGGGTAAGTACAAGTACACATCTCAGTAGAAGGCTGCTGCTAGTCATGAGGCACAGATGTCTTCATTAATGACCTTAGTGTTTTCTAGGTATGAGAAGATGCAAGAAATAGGGTTCATAAAATTTTCTCCTTAAAATAGCTAACTACCTGAAGGCCTGGTCTGCCAGTTCTTTCCAGAGCATGGAGTGCCTCATTCCTGACCTCCACGCTGAATTCCTTTCAGGGTATGTTGGAAGTCAGCGATTGCAGTGGCTAATGACTTAATGCTTGTAGAGGCAGATGGCTAGCAACATTCTTCAGGTGGCAACACCTTTATGAATATGAAAAGATAAGCCACAGATGGGGGAAAATATTTATAAAATATATATCTGACAAAGAAAATATATTCAGAATATATAAAGAACTGTTCCAGTTCAATAATAAGATGCTAAGCAAACCAATTAAGCATGGGTAAAAGATTGAATAGACATTTCACATTAGGATAGTTTTTACCTAAACCTAGTTTTATACATAACAAATATAATTAATTTTATTTCTTTTAACATTTATTTTGTTTTCTTTAACACCTAAATATATTCTGTCGATATTTAATAAAACACAGTTCTTGAGGTGTTTTTAAATAAAACATCATGCTACTTTAATTTGCATATATATTACTGGTTACAGTGCATTACTACATGGCTATCTTATGTAGATCTGACGACTTCAAAGTGTTAATTTATATACCTTGGTTATTTACAAAAATTATACCATAAATTTTAAATGTAAGGATGAAAGAAAACATGAAATTTGCTTATAGTGCATTATAACAGTTATTGAAAATATTTAATCTCATGTAGGTGGCTTCTCAGAGCATATTTTACTTAAAAATATCTCTTGAATTTTTATTCTGATTTTATTATAATTGTAAGAGATTCTCATTGTTTATATACATCTAAATAATTATTTTGTAAGTGAAGAAGTCTATACTTTTCTAATATATTTGGGAGTGCACATCATGAATATGCATACAGATGACAGACATTTAAAAAATATTTTTAAGGCTCAGCTCACAGTTCCTGATTCTTCAGTGCAGGTAAAATGAATGAATTGGGAAAGGTATCATTTTGAATGCATATTTGTTACCATGAACATACTTTTGTGGTGCACAGGAAGATCACTCAAGTGTAAATTAGTGATGGCTTTAATAGCTGCATCTGTTCCTCAGTGACATGGGCTGCTGGTTGCAGCAACATTCCAACACGAGGTAATAAAAAATATTCTGTATAATCACCTTTGAAAATGGTGTAGAACAGAGTCCAAAAACTTAGATATATACAGAGGTTATCATGTTGGTATACATGAATGAATCAAGCCAGATGTAAAATTAATATTTTCAAGAATTGAAGCTGATTGATCTTCTTGCAGTGTATGGTTTTCAATGAGTCAAGGATACAGAAAATGTGCTTCCTCCTTCTTTGAATCTCTTTTCATGAGAAAAGCCACAAAGGCAGCCTTGGTTATTAATGGTTGCTGACACTGGGCCTGAATGTCAGAAAATCACTGGGGAGGAGTGGACAGTAGTAAACTATCAAGTGCTGTGATCCAGCTAATAAATGACTGTGATTTAGCTCCATCAGAGTGTTGCAAAGGCATAGATGTGTAATCTTTTCATTTTTTTTGGAGAAGAGTACATATCTCAAATATTATGTGATATTGCATATTTGAAGACAACTTTAATTAAAGCACACATATGCACACACACACACAAACACACACACTTGTGGATCTATATTTCCTGAGCCAAACAAAACCTCAATTTGGGCAATATAGAGCATATGAGTTGCCAATATATAACCTCTAATAGTAGTGATATATGAATTGGATAGGTGTTTGTATTAAATGTTCCTATAAAATTCTCACCATCTTGTGAATTAGGTGATTCTGAGTTTAAAGCATCAATGATTATTGTAAAACTCTCAGCATCTAGAATCCAAAAACAATTGCTGTCTCATTTGCAATTTCAGTTTAAAACATTAATATCTATGCTTCTTGAAGGAAGGAGTTTGTCAACTTTTTCTTCTCATATGCCTATGAGTCAGCAACACAGTAGGTTTCCTCTAGATATTTTGTAATAAATGACTGAAAACTACAAATTGATATAGCATTCTTTATGCCCTTAATTATTTATTGGAATACGTTAAGTTTCTGTAAGATAAAGCACCTAAATGTATTCCTTTTCCCCTTCGCTTTTTATTCTCAACTGTCTCAAGTATATATAGGGGAAATTAACTTTGAAACCATACAAAGCATCTGCTACAGACGTGAGAGTAAAGGAGAATGAGTCTCCATAGACTACTGCTCTTCCTGCTAAGTGAATGTCATAAAGTCATACCCATTATTAAAATATAAAATAGTGCTGCCATTCCTAAAACTTACTTCCATAGAACTAAGAAACATTTGAGTTGAGTCTTTTATATAACTAACTCACATTTGAGGGTTTTATGTAGTAGAATATCTTTATGATTGCCGATTCACAATTGCAATTAAATACAGATGATAGGTGATCATCAATGTAATGACCCCATTTAAATATGCCAGAAAAACTGCAGTTTCTTAGTTATAATATTTAATTTGATTAGACCTCAAAGAAGACAAGTGTACTTCAATGTTTCTGAGCTCCACTTTTTCCAATCTGTGTTGTCAAAATGAGCTATTAATACAACCAAGCTGTGTGTCATAGTATCAGCTTATACTGTACCACACAAGTACGTAATTGCTCATTTCCTAAACCTTAAACAAAGTGCACAAACATTTTGACTATATTTCCTCTAAAATATTTTGCCACATAAAACGACAAGCAAGTTAATCAATCAAGATTTCCACGTTAGTTAATCTCAAGTTTCTTTGACAATGCCCAGATAATTAGGTAGCTGGTGAAAAGTATTTTTTAAAAAGCCTCATCCTTGAACCTGGAAGGATGAGCATTCAGGTAAAAGAATATTATTATACTGGAACTTGGACAAGATGGGATTGATTTACTTGTCTCTACAGATAGTGCTGGTCACTCAAAGTAGAGAAAGTGGAAAGTAATGCATTGTTTTTTATTTTATCTTATTTTTTTATTTTATTTTATGTACTCTCAAAGATCAACACATTTGGCTTTAAAAATAAGTTGGTCACTTTTTAATCTTATCTGTTCATCATTGTTTATTGATTAATGTGCCACATACTTATTACAAATAAAGAAAAATTCAAATTCTTTGAGTGAGTTTCATATGAGGCACATATACATATATATTTTAATGCATTTATATTTTCAGATACTTTTACATTTAAAAAGTAATACTTTAAAATTATATTCATTAAAAACTGAAATATATCAGAGATTAAAGGATTTTTAATGTCTGATATTATAAGCAATAAAATACTGAGGAAAAATTCATACTAACTAGAAATCACTAAAAGTTGAAAAACTATGCTCCTGCTTCTGAGTAGGCTATCATAACACCAATTTATTTATTAGCTAAAGTAAAAAAAAAAAAAAAAGTGGGATTATTTGAGATACATATTAAAACATGGATTTTATTACTTTGAAGTTTCAAGAGAGTCTGCATTTTGTTGTGTCTTGTGAGAGAAAACCTTGAGCAATAACTAAATAAAAATATCACTCAGAGCAATATTTTGAAACCAATAATACAAATTATGAATGAATATGACCAAAACTGTTTTTTGCAACTCAAAAGAGAAAATTCTTGGCTAAGAACAATGCAGTGAAAAATATAATCAAAAACCAAATTAATTAATTGCTTGGAGCTTCATTTTAGGAAAGTTTGAAAATTGCCTTGATAAGTGAATTTTATGGAATAGATAAACATTTGGCAAGGCCCTGCAAGTAGTTATCCACCATGTGTCAAAGGGGGCAGTCAGACTCCAGAAAACATCAACTTGGGACAGTACTTTGACACTGCACTACAAATGAGTATATTTAAAAGTGCTCAAAACATATTTGATAAAAAATTAGAAGCCTAAGATTAGGCTAATCTTTACAGTTAGATTAAATGATGGATATCATCCACTAAGCCTATTTATCCACTTCTATTTATTTTATTTGTATTAGTGACTTCTAAAAGTTGATAATTAACAAAGTGCTTGATTAGTAAAAACCAACTTTTGAACAAAAGAAAAAAAATGTGACTGTTGTGGAGAACACTGAATTAATTGGACAATATGAATGCTTGTATAGATAGTTGTCAATACAGTGTGCAAAAAAGAATTGTACAAAAATTATTAGTTATATTCCAACCCTAGTTCCATTTTATTTTTTCTTTTCTCTATAATTAATGGTATTAAGGAAGAAAAATTTAAAAGAACCATGTCTTACATATTTGATTTTACAGTATTTAAAAAAAAGAGTAAAATGCTTCTAAGATACTTTAAATAGATTAAAATTCAAATCACTTAAATATTTAAGATAAACTAGTAATATTTAACCATTTGAAAAGAATGGTAACATATGCCATTATACTGAGTGTGGACTGATCTGAAAACAACTTCAAATACTTCATTTCTTAATATTCAGCAAGTACATGTAAATTATGATTTATGTCCATTTTAGAGGTGCCAGAAGTAAGGCTTAGAGAGGATAAAAAAGTTGACCTAGCCATCCCCTAGTAATATCAAGATCTAATCTCCTCTGCCTGGTAACAAAACAGATCCTTTCTCTATTACATCAGACTGACTTCTCTGGTGGTGTGGATGTTACAATTCCAGGTTTACTGAGAAATGTTTTGTTGTTTGTGACTGGTTTTCCATTATTTGGGACAGAGCTGTGATGGTTATAAATCTGTTTAGGGGAAGTTTCTATGAGTTTGCAGAGGTACAGATTGCACTAGACAAGTGTGCAACATCACTGTTAACATCTGAGGGTAATATGAGGATAGTATGTACAGAAATGTTTGTGTTATATATCAAGAGCAAGAAAATGTCTTCAATTCCATGTACATGTGAGTCTTGAGTGATTTCAATTACTTTCTAGTAACTATGTCAGCAACTATTTTAGCTGAGGCTCTTAGCTAGCAAATTAATTTAGAAAGGTCCTCCTGAGGGTAGAGTCTCTGACTCACGCTATGAGCTAAAGAACTATAATAGGATACTAGGACTGTACTAGGATTGTACTACCTGCCTCTACACATCTAGGGACAGCATCATGTGGTCCTTATTTTAAAGGAGATTAAAAAAAGCCTTAATGTATTTGACTGTTTATTTCTAGAGGAATTTCTAAACCAACTTCCCTACCGACGTAGTATGGGAAATCTGAATTTATATATCTATTACGTATTTGTGTGTGTGTGTGTGTATGTGTGATATATGTGTATATATAATATATGTGATATGTATGTATATATACAAGATTTATGATACATGTCATGTATTTTCACTGTCTAGTCTAGAATGCAAGTCACAAGAAGCTTTGGTGGGTTTCAAGCAATGCAAACAAATCAAGTGTTTATTAGATAGAAGAAAAATGAACATACTCTACAGATATTAAGACAACCTCATTTGTTCTCAACAGCCTGCATTTTCAAGCAACTGGTAAAGAATGTATATTTCCAAATTTTATCACCTTGTCTCTTAAAAGCTAAGTTCATGACAAAGACTTTTCCATTAAAGACTATAAAAAGCCAATTTTTTAATTTTTGAAACTTTCAGTATTCAATGAGTGTTCATTTTACACATGTAAACCAGATATAGTATTTTGTTGCTCTTTTTTTCTACTAGGCATCTGGAGTTAGATTTAAATTGTTAAAATATTCATTTTTAGTGATAATATTTGAAAATAAATAATAATTTCCCAAAGCTTTCTATTGATTGCTGTTGTGTCAAGGAGTACCTACTAGTAGATTTTTAAATATATATTCATGCAGCACTTGAATGATGGAAAGTCACAAGTATTTCTAATGCCTGCAATAGAAATATGTATGCAGATTCTGTCATTCAGATGTTCCTTTTACTTTATCATATTTCACAGAATTTTATATCCAAAGGGGAAAGAGAAATTTGCAAACATTTCTTACTCGATGAGTAACCATAAGGACAATCCTCAGAGCACTTTGCAAATTGTGCTAAAAGGCATCAGACTGGCAAGAACGTAAAGGCTCCACATGCTTTTGTTGGTCTATTTGTTTTGCACCTGCCAGCCTGTGTGCATTCTAGTTGCCGACACCTGCTTCTCCATTTCATTTTGCAAAAATCCACCTCATTTCTAAATTAGATGAAAGCAAACTTTGAAATTTGAAGAAAATTTATTACATAGAAAAAAACCCTGTGACATTGTGTCAGCAGCCAAAACTTTTCATTCAAGAGAATCATATAAAAGGCCATATTAACTTAATTCTACACCTCAGAAATGATTCCTAACTACTGAAAAAGTGAGGATTCATGTTCTATGAATGGCTGGGAATTCCATTTGCTACCTAGTTAACTGACCAAGCATATTTGATTACTTTTAGGGTCACAGAATATTTTAGTGGGGAAAGATGATTTTTTTGTAGCTAAGGAAAGATTGTCAGCTATTTCTTCACTGAACAAATTTTTATTTTGGTAGACCCTATTCTAGCCACGTGAATCACTTCAGTAAACAAAGCAGACAGATGTTTGCCTTCAAGGAACTCATATTATTGAAAAAAGATAATAAGCCAGAGGGTGAATAACCATATGCCCCTTTTGCTTGTGATAGTTTCAATTTGTGCCTACTGTCATGATATGTTGTTAATAGTAACCTCTTCCATTCCATTGTACTACTTAGATAATACATTAAATGGTCACCCTGTCAAAATAAATAAGAACTAGGTAAGTTATATAAAGAGTTAGGTGATAAGTGCTCTAAAAAAGAAACAGTAAAATGGGGTGGAATGTATTGGAGTGGGGGAGATGGTGGAGAGGGGGTTGCTATTACTAAGGCTGTCAAAGGATACCTCGTTTCAGATTGAAATTCAGCAAAGATTGGGTGGGTGCAGTGGCTCTCTGGAGGAACCTAGTCCAAAGGAAATGTCACTGCAAATATATTAAAGTGGGCGAGTGCCCTAAGTCACCAGTATAGCTGGAACAGAGTAAAGATGTCCAAGAGGAAAAGATAGCTGGATCCTGTAACTACTTGTGAGGCCATTGTAAAAATTCTGGATCTTATTCTAAGAAAACTGAGGAAAAATCTGGATTGGTTTCAGCAGAGAAGTGACAAAAGAATCCCCCTGACTGTTAGTAGAAAAGAGATTGGTAGGAGGAAAGAACAAAAAAGGGAGTCTTGTTTTGGGGATCTTTTTATTTCCCACTGGCCAAAGTTTTAATACAATGAAGCGATTTAGTAATAGTGCTATCCTTGGCATTTTTACCATTTTTAAGAAATGCTTCTACATTTTCAACATACAGTACCATGCTTGTCCTATTTCTATTTTGCTTTTTCGATTGCTTTTATTTTTATATTTTTATTTTTATTTCATATGGAGAATATTATCAAATACTTTCTTCTGTATCTTTTTATGTGATTAGTTTTTTCCTTTAATATACCAAGGGGATGAATTAAATATGTATGTGTGTGTGTGTGTGTGTGTGTGTGTGTGTGTATATAGTATTCTTTAAATACATTTTTGTATTTATTCCTATTCTCTTTGGGATTTTTGCATGTATTTGGCGATACATTTTGACTATAATATTCGTTTCTATTATCATCTTTGTTTTATTTTCATATCATGAGACCAAACTCACAATTAGGTAATGAGTATTTCCACTTTTTGTGTTCTCTGAAATAATTAGTATAATATTGGAATTATCTTGGAGTATGTGATACAACTCATCTGTAAAACTGGATTTTCTATTTTGCTGTTAGGATGTAGTTTTCCAATCTTGATTTATTTTATTTTATTTTGAAGTTTCTACATTTATTCATGAGTATGTTTTCTTAAGTTATATTTTCATATCTTTTTCTTTAATCTAAATTATTAAATATATTGAATATATTGGCAAAATATTGATCACAATATTTTCCTACCTTTTTAAAAGTACATGTAACCTTAAAAGTTATCTGCTCTTTTTCTTCCCTGATATTGTTACTTGTGCATTTTTTCTCCTTTGAGAAGAGATGGAAATATTGCAAAAATTCTTGTTCTTTTCTTTTTGTCTCTAACATTTGACTAGAGTAAATGATTTTACAAACCCCCTTATTTTAATTTTGTAGTCTATTTAATTAATTTCTTCTCTAGTTTTAATTATTTACTTTCTTGTTTGGATAATCCATTAGTTTTCATCTTTTCAGGAACACCTATTTATGTCTTTGAATTTCAGCCTTTATCTTAGTAAGTTCTTATTTAATTCATAACTGGTTCTTGGAACTACATTTATTACATTTTTATAAAGTACTATTTTCATTATTGTTTACATCTAAATATATTCCAACTCCTGTTATGATTTCTTCTCTGATTTATTTTAAAGTGGCCATTTAAACTGTTATAATTTTATAATATTTTTCACTAAGTATCATATTAATTTTGAACTTCAATATATTGGCATCTGGTAATGTGGCAAACAATGTCCCACAGATGGAGTCCAACCCCAGCCCTGATTGGTAAAACAGTTTTATTAGAACCCAGTCTTGCCTATTGATATACATGTTTCCTATGGCTGCTTCTACACCACAACAGCAGAGTTGAGTAGTTTTAATTGAGACTACATGGCAGGCAAAGAAGAAAATATTTACTCTCTGGAACTTTACAGAAAGGAAATTCCTGACTCCTCTTATATAATGTTTTGAAATTTGATAAGCCTTGCTTAATGTAATATATAGAATATGTAGTGGTATTTATCTATTTTTGCTGTAAGCTTCTTTACTGTAAACATCTTTGTTGCAAGCATTTCCACTACAAACATTTTGCCATGAAAGATAAAACAACTGGCGTTTTTGGTTTGACAGTTTGCTTTCAACTGGTAGGAATGCATTAGCATTTCTTCCAGTTACCGACCTTACTGATAGCTTTATCAAGCTGACAGATGAGGACGATTTGCCCCAAGACTTGGTTTCTTATTTTGAAACATACTACATTAGAGGAGAAAGAGACCAAGGAGCAGAGTTGAACTCACATTTCCCATAGAACTTTGAAATGTTTGCCAATGGACATGTGACAATATGAAAAGAAAAACCAGCAGTATAGAGGTCTTTACAATGCAACACAAAGCTCAGTTACAAATATGATCTGAGTATTTGGAAACTGATACCTCCCTTAATGAAGGAAGAGATTTTAGCAAAAAAAAATTGTGATGTTGAACAAGGAGATGAGTCAACAAGCAAAAGAACAAAACAAACAAAGGAAACCACTAAAACCCCACATGTATAAAATGCTATGAATGAAAGACTTGGAAGACAAGTGCTAAGGTTCAAACCACAAAAAATAATCAGTAATTTGCATGGTGTTGCCAAGAATTTATACACATTTTAAATTTATTTGAATATTTTGTATTTTGCAATAGAGTCTTTTTAGTTTTGCTATTCATTTCTCATGTTTCATTATAACCTTTTTAATGACCCTTTTTTATTTTTTGTTATTTTATCATTTATGGCAAAACTGCCTCATGACCAATTAGTTGGGAGGCAAAAATGTTTGCTGCAAAAATACCTGCCTCAAAGATGGCAAAGATGGTCACTGTGAAAGTACTAGAGCCTTATTTATATCGCTAGGTATGCTTGAAAATGTGTATTTTGTAATCAGGTACTGTTTTGTATATTTGTCCACTGAATACAATTTATATATGTTTTATTTAAATCAATATATTTGCTGATTTTTTGTATGCTTTCAGTTTTATTATGAATTATGTAAAAACTGAACACTGATGAGAGGTGTGAACTTCTTTATCTCAATTATTTTAGTTATACTTTTGAGATATTATGTTAGGGGTATGTGAGTTGAAAATTAAAATTTCTGTCACACTTTCAACACTGCCTTAAAAACTTTTCTTTTTAATTTCAGTAGAGCTACAGCAGGTTTTTTTTTTTATTACCAGATTTCATGACATATATATATATACTTTAGTCATTATTCTTGTAAACAGCACATAGCTGCAATTGTGCTTAAACCAATCTAAAAACCTTATCTTTTAAATGAAGAGTTTAATTCATATCTAATTTGATTATTGATTTATTTGTATCTATCTTCAAGCCACTTAGTTTACTCTTTCTATTTACTTCACTAGATGTGCCTAAATGTATGTATATGTGTCTATGTTTCTTTTCATATTGTTCTCTTTTGCTTTTCATTTATTTTGTTTTCTAAGTCCATTAATTTTTCTTGATTGACTAGTTTTGAAGTTATTATATACTCTTTCAAATTTTATAGTCATTTCTCTAGATATATTAACTTTATAAAATATAAAGTTAATAATAGTTTTACTATATTTCCAAAAGATACAACTTCAAGAGCTCTAACTCTGATATCTTTCCAAATGATATGTAAATATTGTAAAATAGTTTACCTTTCCTTTTCATGCTACTTGTTAGAAATTATTTCCATTTTAATATATCAAATTATTCAAGTTCATCTACTATAATTTCAAATCCATTTTTAAACAAATAAAATACGTTTGTCTTTCTATTGTTTCATCTGATTCCTGTCCAGAGTGGTTTGTTTCTTTATGTGATTATTGCCTTTTTCATTGTGAGTCAATGATTTTTGAAGACTTGACTTTAAAGATTTTCCTTTGGCAATGTCAGTCTGTCATCTTCCTGGTGCCATTATTAACTCAGGACCACTTTAAGTCATCTGACTGGTTTATAGATTTCTGGGCCAGAATAATATAGTGAATTCAGATCCCAACCTCTGTTTTTGCATTTTCTGAAAACTTTTACTCTCCCTCCAAAGAGAATGAAGCTCTATAAATGACTGAAGGTACAGGCTGGGTCTGTGTAGTAGAGATTTAGATTTGTTCAGTTTTTATGTATGCCATCTCTTTCAAGTATTCAGCTTTTTCTTAGGAGTCTTTAATTTGACATTTTACCATGTGTAAACTCTAGGGTTTGTTTTGTATCCTCTAAATATACAGATAAATTGAAACCCAAGACGTAACATCCAGTGATTATCAAATGTCCTAAGGCAGCTACCAACTTCAAAGCCTACTTTCTTCTTTGAATTCATGCTTTATCAGGCTCATAGATTTCCCTCACTTTCTTGCCTACTATAAAATGAGTTGGAAAAAAAGTTTTCATGTTATTTTTCCAGCATTTTTGGTTTTCTATACTGTGAGGTTTGTTCACATTGCTCAGATTGCTAAATTGCCATACACATAAGTACTCCAGTTTCTATACATTTTGCAAATTAAAATTGCCGAGACAATTTATCTGTTACACTCTCTTATCCTTTTCATCTTCTCAAGTAACTTTATGTGATTTTTGTTCTTCTCTTTTCATTTTAGTTAATGGAAGAAATTAACATTTTGGTAATCCTGCTATCTTAAACAGAAGTTCGCATAACATAACTGACAAATTTCTAACACTGTGACCTTTGCGTAGCTCTCAGTATAAGATCAGGAATTAGATTATCAGGATGTTCTTGTATAAATCTTCCTTTTGGTGTTTTGGGGGGAGAATTGTAAGCAAATAATTGATGCATAATAAATTATTCTAATTATTGTTCCAAAATACTAGAATCCTTCTACATCATTTAAGATAATTCATTTATTATTTAATTTTTCAGATTCCCAAAGATTTAATCAAATTATGGGTGATGAGTTCTGTTCCAAGCATTTTCACAAATGTTATAAAGGCAAAATTTACCTTCTTGCTCTTGTTGAAGTTTGATAATAAACTGGTTACTGTGGAGCAATTTTATTTCAAAATACTACAACAGACAGACAGGAAATGGAGTTAAGGGAAACTAAATTTGACCAGCAAAGGTCATAAATGAAAATCTCTACCTTGAAAGATGTAATAACTAGGTGAAAATAAAAGGCTGGAAATATATGTGTCATCCTATAATTTCAAAATTATACTGAAAATATCAACTAGTAGTGATACCTCTTTCTAACACTAAAGCACAATAGACAATATTATGTCAATTTTTTAGACTGGTAAAATGAAAGGCATGAAGTCTTATATAAGGCAATAGATGCTTAGCAAATCTAAAAATGGAAAGTGCAGAATTATTTTCAGAAAATAAAGACATAAGTTACCTCCTTTCTCCTGCATCTACTTGGACAATAATATCACTTAAAAATTAATTAATCAACAGATTTTTGGCACCCAGTTTGTGAAAAAATTTTCTTTTTCTAATTTCAAAAAGAAATGGGCATTATAATGAACCCTTAGAATGAGAAAAGAAAATATAAAAACATTAGATTACAGCTAGGACTGTCAAAAGTTTGGTAAAACTGTATGAATACAAAACTTGCAATTTAATACTGGGGAAGAATCAATGATACTACTATTTTAGATTCCTGTTGTATACTAAATACTGGCTTCAAAAGTGTAAGGCTCTAACCTAAGGACCCAACTTCCTCTAACAGTTTTACTCTTTCCATTCCGTTAAAATAATTATCTTTTCTTTTTAAAACAAGTGAAGTTAGTAAGGGATAAATTTTTCTTTTAATTTCTGTTTCAAAAATATAAAATGAAAAAGAAAAAGAACTTTATGAAATTGACTAATATTTTCATATTGTGCTTGAAATAACGAGTGCAAAACTAAGGAGAAAAAAAGCCTGTGTGCCTCTGAAATACACATAACAGTGGAATACATATAATCTGTATTCCAAAAGATAGAGAGGCCAATATTCCTGTTACTCTAGATATATGGCAAGATTATGGACCACACCTTAAGGTCTATGTGTGTGTGAGCAATGGAGATTAGGAATCTTCCTATCTGTTAGATTTATATTCAGCAATGACTTACTTGTTAGAGTAGTTGTGAGGACCAGATAAAATAATGCATATGAAAATTATTTTGTAAACCAGCAAATACACATTTTTCATGTAGACATTTGCTATAGCAGAGACAATAAAAAGGAATATAGAAATATCAAATTGATCAAAGCAAGTCCAAAATCCTGCTTCAAAATTCATTTCTCCAATGTTCTCCTGAGATTATAATGAACTGATTTACAGCTTCTCCAAGTATTATTCAGACTTCTATCAGCTATGGGGTACTAGCCAGTGGGAAATATGCTGGGTGAATAAGACTGAGTAAAAACAGACAGAATTATGCCCCCTGGAGCTTATATACCAGTGCTTAAGGAAGGCATCAATCAAAACAACACATAAAATAATTTAAAATTATTTACTGCCACAATCTCTTTCCTTGAAGGGAACATTTGAGGGGAGAATTAAAAATAAGTAGGTGTTGGGCTTCCCTGGTGGCGCAGTGGTTGAGAGTCCGCTGGAGCCTGTGCTCCGCAACGGGAGAGGCCACAACAGTGAGAGGCCCGCGTATCGCAAAAAAAAAAATAAAAAAAAAATAAAAAAAAAATAAGTAGGTGTTAAGTGAATATGGTGGGAAAAAAGACATAAGAAAAAGCTTAATATTGGGAAGATGTTTGACAATGATGAGGTAATTAAACATGGCATTGGCATGTGTGAACAAGAAGCAAAGTATATAGGGATAGAGTCTTTATCCCAAGCACAATGAGAATCTGATGAATGGTTAAACAGAGTGAAAACAATACAGATGTTTTTTTTAATATTGCTCTTCATATTTGAGCAGGGAGGGTGGTAGAGAAAAAAATGCATGAATGCACTGGGTAAGAAATTGTCTCACCCTAAAGATGCAGATGATTTTTCAGTAATTTGGTCTAATAATAAAGAAAGGATAGAAGGATCATCTTTGCGGTACTTTCTCATTCTAATCCAAGCAGGTATACAGATAATCCTCCATTACCTGGAAAGTGAGAGAATGGCTTCTTTATCTTAGCTCAGTCCTATTCCATAGCATTATGTGTATCCTACTACCTAATCAAACATATGGAATGTTGATATTGATCCAATATGCAGCAAATCACTGCATTTCAAATTCTTCTGTAAGAAATTGAATGTTCAGCTGAAAGAACAAAACTTACATTGACTAACCATGTACTACAGAATGGCTCAAATTTGGGTCTGTGTTTCAGTAAACCTAGAACCCCTTGAAGGCAGGCATCACCCTCATATTAGACTTCCAATAAATGATAATGGACATAATTACTCATCTATTGAATGATGCGATATATACCTACTTTTTTCCACAATAAAACAAAAAGCCCCATAGGTTCACATACTTTTTTTGCATACCTCTCAGAGAATTTCAGCCCTGTTTTATGGTTATAGCCTTAGGTTAAAAACATCAGTTTTTAACTCCGAATCCAGTAACAGTATTAGGTTGCTACATAAGAGCATTAGAGTAGGGTTCTCTATATTTCTTGGCTCAGAAATTATTAGCTATATCATATTTGTAGTAGATTTGATAATAAACAATTATAGAACTATTTAGATCAAAGGAAACTAGCTGAGAAATCGGGAAATAGATTGAAATTTTATTCAATAAGATTATTCTACTGAAAATATTTTCCTTGACTGACATATGTTGTCTCAAAATATTCTTTAAAATAAATCTGGCATAATCTTCTCCAATCTTCACAACAATCAGAAATTGCTATATATTGTGTGTTTTGACTTCTTTGAATGATTTTTTGATTTTCTAAGTATATATATTTATATATCTTTAATTAAAGTAAGGTCAAAATATAAAAATACAGTATCATCCAAATTTAAAATAATAGTTTTTGACTGGTTGAAATTATGTTAATTTCATCCCTGATTCTTTGAAAGAAAATGGACCTGTAAAACTGTGAGATTTTTTAAAGTAAAATAATCAGTTTTGAATATAATGACTTCATTATCCTGTGTTAGTTTGTACCCATTATCATTCAGTGAACTGACCCTAAAGTTTATTTATAGACTGAAGAGTCTCTTAAGAATTATTTTATTAGAGTAGAAAATTGAATCAATAAGTTTGATAATTCCATTGTGTCCTAATTTGAGCAGTGGAGGATTATAAAGAAGAGGCAGTTTGTCATCTCTGTTAAACTTATACAAGCTATAAGCTGTTCTTTTTTCTTAAAATTTATTTTAAATGCTTGGAAAAATTGTTGTAAAGTGACAAGCAAGCCAAACTTCTAAGAAATGTTTGACATCTTTGCAGATAAACTCGTATTTTTTTGTTTTATTTTGTTTATTCATCTTGAAGACTCTAGTACCAATAAGCAGATAGGATGGTATCTTTACATTGTAAGTGTATCATGTCAATTCACGGTTAAAATTGACATGAGTGTATCATGTGAGTGGCATTATACTGTGAGTGTACTGTCAATTAAAGATTAAAAGCTACAATTTTGTAAAAAGAATCTTTTCAACACAAATCCAGAAGTTCAATTGGACCATAAAATTTATTGACATTTGTAATAGAACATTTATTTTTCTTCATTGTGGGCATTGTTTCTGTCACATATGCCTATTCTATAGTTCCAATAACAATTAAATGTAGATAATTCATAAAAATACATTGAGCTATATTTATTCCACATTTTTGATTATCAATAGTCACTGTAGACAGTAACTATTTTAAAATGGTCATGAGTTCAAAAGTTTGAATGATTACCATTTCCTTCACTATTATTAAAGTATTAAAGTATATTGTCTAGTCTCCCTAAACTTGTTTTCTTAGAGAGAAAGATGACAAAATATTTTAACATGAAAAGAAGAATAATTATCAAACTGGTCACCCCAAATATCATATAAAGTCAAAACTGCTAAGGTATACAAATTGTACTTTAGTGATCAAAGCAGTTTTAATGCATCTATATAAAGATCTAGGTCAGCAGAATTATGGTGGCCAGACATAGCTCTTTAATGAAATTATTAGGTTATAACTTCCCAGCATTCATTTTGATTTTTGATCATTTTGGAGAAATAAGAGCACATTATAAAGGTCTTGTTGATAAGGATTTATCTGACTGCTTAATTCTTATTTTAAATGTCATTAACTAAAACATAAGCCTATTTAGTATTCTAAATTTTATTTGGAAGACTACTTTGTAATTATATAGCACACTGCTAATAACTACAGATCAATAAACAAATACCATATCTATCTCTCTATCTCTATCTATCTACATTGTTTTAAAGCAATATCCTTGGAAAATCAGTGAAAAGTTACAATATCTTTATTTGGGAATGCTGTGAAAATGATGTGATGGAAGTAAATGACTTCTTGAAGAGAACATGGGAATAGGGACTTTGGATCTAAAGTTAGGCATCACTTTGAGGGCTGTATCCATTTTGATGGATACAGTAGAGTGCCCGTTCTTAACTGAAATTAATTCACTCTAGGACTATAACTCAAAGTTCTGTCAGAAGCCTTGCAAGCCTAACATTATGTGTTCCCATATGTATTGCACTTCTTACACACCATCTGCACCTGTGTGTATGGTGAAATTACACAAGGAAAATGTAAGCATGGTGGGTAAAAGATAGCCTACAAAAACAGTATAAAGCTCAACTTAGAGCAATTTGGCATTGCTGCATACAGCTGGGAAGTGAAAGCAGCAGATGGGTTATGTTGACTTCCTGAAATCAGAAATGAGATGGTATATATCTAACAAAATTTTGCATAGTCTCTAAGGCAAAGGCATTGCAGACTTTGCAAATGATAACCAGAAAATAACAAGGTGACATTCTTGAAACTGCACGAGGACAATAGTATAATTGGCAAGAATTTTATAAATACAATTTTTTTTTAAAGGAGAAGGTGCCAATAAATAAGATCGAGTTATTTTTATGTCACAAAGCTTACCTTACAAATGAGTTTTCTCATCTATGTATAGAATATATAGACTATTGCAATTATATCCCTAAAATGGAATATTTAATCAAGTAACTAATAAAAATTCAACAGCAGGAA
>NW_006779076.1:917-18894 GCF_000442215.2 Lipotes vexillifer | reverse complement strand
CAGGAATATTTTGTTTGGTTTTGTGTGTTTTGCTTTCTATTTTTGTATTGACCTATAATATTCCTAGAGTATAAGGACATATAATTTAAAAAAAGGTCTGACACTTGGCAGATTGAATTTACAAGCAACATTTAACATTGACTTGTTAAGACTCCATAAGAACCCTTTTTCTGATAACGACTTGATCAATGATAGAAAATATGTTAAAGTACATGATTTAACTTCTTCCTGTAATAGAATATTTTGCTATAATATATTGATAATAACACAGTCTCTTCTCAGAGTGCTATGTCAAATTAAATTAAATATTTAAGTTTATTAATTATGGAAATTTGTGTATTACTTTGTTTCTATGAGCTACGTTCAGGAACTATAATCAGCGTAAATGCTGCAGATCAAAATCTACATAGCTAAACAATCATATCCTTTATTTATGACAAGGAGTTCAAATTTTACAAAATCATTTAAAATACTTTCAAGAGATAAAATTTTAGGGACCAAGATATTACTCTTACTGGTTTTAGTTGCAGTATATAGCTTTTAAACATTTTCTAATTCTTCCCTTCTTTGTGTGTTTACTTGGTATTGAGTCGCCTCTTGGTGTCTCTGAGAGGATCAGAGTGGCAAGGGTCGAATGCTAAGTGGTTTTCTTCACTTATCATTAGCCCCACTTATATCATTTTGGTATTGTTTTTTATCTTAGTCACTGAAAATCTATATAAATGAGCTTCCCTCTTTAGCTGTCCTTTCATTTCTATGGCAAAAATAACTTTTCCCCATATCTAGAAGGAAATGTTAGAGGGTATATGACTCTTAATAAAAAAATAATAATAAAAATGTAAAAAATAGTAATAAAAAAAATGTCAAGATACACATTTCTCAAATTAGTTTCATATTCCACAACCGCCCATCTCTGTTTTAATGGTCATTTGGCTGTCTGGAATCAGTATGTCATCCCATTTTAAACTGTTTAGTCCTTGGTAAAATTGCTCTGCTGTTCTTTCTCAAATGGTTCAAATGGAGCAATCATTGTCAAGGTGATCTTGGGTTTTTGAAAGAGAAAATAATTAGACAAAAGTTATACTACCTGAAGAGCTATAAAAAAGTAAAATACACATTTAAGGAATACCAAATGTGACTTCTCAATGACAGAAGCATAAAACTTCTCCTAAGGATATTACAAAGTTCTCATTTCAATATTGATAAGAATCAGGATACTCATTTTCAATTTTAAAATCACATTTGTTTTTAGATTAAGAATAGGTTATTAGCCACATGGCTCAAGGGAGGCAGAAATGCATTCTTTCCACGAATATTTCTTCAAAATTATTGATATTTTTTGTTTTATTGTGTCACTGTTTGATATAAATTCAGTAAAATAGCTTTCTAATAAAAGGCAAGTAAACAGGGATGTGTTTAAGATTAAAATGTATATATTAAATTTATTTAAAACAGTATAGACTACATGATTCTTTTCTTCTAGTTGTTAGTTGTTACACAAAAAATCCACAAAATTTCAGGACCTATTGAATCTACCTAGGTTTGAGACGTAAAAAGTAAGTGTTATTCTAAAATTACCTTTTTATTTTCAACATAATTCATCAAAGTTCTATGAATTATGTTGAAAATAGAAAGGTAATTTTAGAATAACACTTACTTTTTACATCTCAAACCTAGGTAGATTCAATAGGTCTTGAAATAGGAAGTATCCTTGAACGTCAAAGAAATAAGATTAATGGAAGATGAGACATGAACACAAAGAAGGAAATAGAAGAACATCAAAAATACCTCATCTGGGCTTCCCTGGTGGCGCAGTGGTTGGGAGTCTGCCTGCCGATGCAGGGGACGCGGGTTCGTGCCCCGGTCCGGGAGGATCCCACATGCTGTGGAGAGGCTGGGCCCGTGGGCCATGGCCGCTGGGCCTGCGCGTCCGGAGCCTGTGCTCCGCAACGGGAGAGGCCACGGCAGTGAGAGGCCCTTGTACAAAAAAAAAAAAAAAAAAAAAAAAAAAAAAAACCTCATCAATTTGACAAATTTGCTGAGAGTTTTCCATAAGATTACACTGGACAAAGGACAGAAAATGTCTTTTTTTTAAATATGCAAATGCTGACCTACTGGTAACGATCCAGAAGACTTTGTTGCAATGAGTTTTGAAGTTAAGTGGAAAAGCTCAGTGATTTATTCAAATTGTCAGCAGCAGGCTTAGAAAAGAATAGTTGCAGTAGAGCAGCAGTGAATTTGTCTTCTTTTTTATCTACCTTATTTACCTTCCCAAATTTCCTTTTTCGCTCATTTCCTTTTTTTCTTTCAAATATATTTTATTCTTTCTACCTAAGTTATGTCATGTATCATTTAGTTAATTTTTTCAGGCTACAACCTATGCCAATATATTTTTATTTCTATGATTATCCATACTATGATTATTTCATCTGACAAAGTTCTTTAATCATAGTCTATGACAAATCCTTTAACCAAGTATCAAATAATTTCTACCAGACTACACTCCAAATTTTCCTGTATTTTAACATTCACTGTAGACTTAATTGAATCAGTCATTTCATCTTCAAATTAAATATTTATTTTTTCTATATTTCATATTATCATATATTTATATCAATCAAAGTGTCCAAAAAGTTATTTGGCCTTACATTCTCACTTAGAAAATTGGGTAACTGGGTTCTAGAATATTGAAGATTTATTTGGAGATATAATTAATAGCAGAATTAAATTTTGGAGTCAAGGTCATAGAGGTGATTTTCCAATGCTTTTGAAGATCATCTCTGGATTTTCTCAGTACTTTAAACCTTCTGGGGCAGCCTTGGCCTAATATCTTTCTTGTCACACTTTTGGTTTATTGGATGGTGACAGATCAGTTGTTGAGTGTCAGTGTTTCTAAATACCTGAACTCAGGAATAGACACCAAATATGGGCTTTCTCACTGGAACCTACAATCAGTTATTTTGATAGAGAATCATCTAGAATTCTGGGCTTTAGCAGCTGCCTAGGCTTACTCTAGATTTCAACTAGGTGACTTTGGGCAAAGTACTACATAACTCATTGTAAGGAAGATAGATTTTGGCATTACAGAGAACTGGGTTTGAATTTGTTTCCAGTTATCAGTGAACATGTGATCTTCTAGAATTTTCTTAGTACCATTCAGACTCAGTTCCCTTTAGGACTTCAGTTACTTCTGTATATTTGTTTTAGGTGAAGGTAACTTATCTGTTGTCTAATACTCATTGACTCCAATGTCCCCAAAAAAAATCCCAAATAGTATTTCAGGGTTTTGTTTCATCTAATTATATACCCTCAAATTACCTCCTCTATCATGTCCAGATAGCTTTCAGCTTTCTCTCCAAGGGTTTTTGACTCTAATAATAAGACACTGATCCTAACTAGAATAAGCTTTCTTTTTTCTTAATCTCATTTTATGTAAAAATTTTAATTTAAACAATATTGGATAGAGATCTTCCTAAGTGTATTTATTACATAGCCCCCTGCTTTATAAACAAGGTACACAAGAGCTAACTTAATCTTGGTGACCCAGGGTCACTGTTCTGACCATCAGGTAATGTACTGTTCCATAGGATAGTCTCATTTTTTAAATTGCAGTTTCGTTGCTGTACAGAATAAGCTTTCTTGAATAACAGATATGGAAACCAACATATATGATATTATAAACTGTGATACTGGACTTTTTTTTTTTTTTGGTGTGTTAGTCTTGGAACGATAAATCAAAATAAACGCGGCAAATTACAAGCTTTCATTTTTGGAGATCATTGTAGTAATAAGCATGTTTCAGTTGGCCCTCTTCCCTTGAGTGAGATTATTTAGGGATGTGGTAGGGTTAAATATATATGTAGCCTGAATTGTCACTGATATTTACAAACCCTATGAATCATTAAACAATTTTGATAGATCAGGTTTCTGCTAAGTTAAGACAGTAGATACTTTGATGATAATGTAAAAATCAGTGTATACTTAATTACTGAAAAGTCACTAATTCCATTTTGTGACATTTAAAAAACAAATTTTTTCTTGGTGTGTCTCAATTATGCTGAATCTGGCACTGGGCATGCCTATTGGATACACCAAATATTACATATATGACAAGCGCTAATCAGTATGTGGGAATAAAATCAAAGTACATACCCCAGATTCTATGTTTATATTCAAAATACCAGAAGGACAAAGGGATTGGACTTTAGGAAGATTGAGGGGGCATTGAGATATGCAGTGTAAATGTGACAAATAGTTCTCTACATTCTAATGAGGTGGTAGGTAACTTCTGTAAACAGCTTAATAAATACACAGACTTTTTATAGGAGGTCCAGTCAATTTGGATTAGTATAAATATCAACAGTGTTGTATAGTTTGTGCACTGAGGCACAGGTAAGTTTTAAAAATGCAAAAATCTCTTTATTTGTCTCTTTTTTTCACAGAGGATTTTTCTTTTTTATAAGAGAAGGAATTATGCCAATAGAATTGTGTAGAACATTGGCTTTGAATTTGGAGCACGCTGATGGGAAGCTAGCCTTCAGGATCCAAGTATACTAAGTTGCCTTGATTTTTGCATGGAGGTACATGCCACCAGCAGAAATGCTTAATATATTTTGGCTATTGTTATAAAGGAAGTGTGTAAAAGAAACAATGTGTATAAAAGTGTAATCTTTTCAGAGCCTTCACTGTGGCCCTTATGAAATTCTGCACAAGAGAAATCTTATTATCTTGATATTTACTGGATAAGTCATATGTGAGTGTTTAAGGCACAGGAAGTAGCATGTAATAATGGCAGAGAAGCATGAAAATAAAATAAAGCCTAAAGATTTGAGAGCAATGGAGTATAGAGAGAAAATTAAAGAAAAACCTGGCTGGATATATACTATGAACAGATATGATGTCATCTTTGATGCATTGTCAAGGTTAAATGACCCATTTCAGTATTTTAAGCAAAGGAATGATAGGGTCAAATAAGTAAGTTAATAAAAACTTATTTTGATGAGAGTGTAAAATGGATTGTGAAGAGATAAGACTAGCTAAGAAGCCAGGACAATAATGGTGTGACCAACTAGCATGGATATAATTAGCACTAGGCAAATACAATAGAAAATTAAGAGATAGAATTATCAACTTATAATGAATTAAAAAAAGAAAGTATGAAGAAAGGAATTTAAGGTGTCTTCTTGTACTTGTTTAATTGGGTGTACCTTAAATGTCATCAACCAGGACATAAACTATACAGGAAAGATGGGTTTGGAGTGGGAAGATATAAATTGTAAGGTGCTTTAAGGCTATCTAAGTGAAAATGTCCAATAGATCCAGGAATAAAGTTCTTGAGATTATAGAATTTTGTTGGCTGGGAGTATAAATTTTGGATTCATCATTGCACTGTAGTCACTGAAGGAAAAGAATTCCTAGAGAAATGGCTGTACTGAATTGTCTTCTATCCTTAATGGAAGTTGCATTAGAATTAATTTAATTCGTATGCACTAATGCATGCTAGACAACTGGAAATCTGTAATGTTACTTAAAAGTCAACTTTTTATGCATATACAGATATATCTGTGAAAATGCACTTTACAGTTAATAAAATTAAGAAAACAGTTATAACATTAAAAGAAAATACCTTATTTGAGGAAGTGTTTCAAGATGGTGGCATAAGAAGGTCCTGAACTCACATTCTCCCATAGACACAACAAATATACAAGTATATCTGGAAGAATTTCCTCTGAAAAAGAACCTGAGAACTAATGGAAGAGCTGCTCCACAACAAAGGATAAAAGGGCTACATCAAGACAGGCTGGAAAAAGAGAGACGCACTCTTCAAAAACCCCACCTCTAGCATGGTGGCCCACAATCTAGAGGTATCTCAATAATAAATAAGTAAGTAAATTAATAAATAAAGCTTCTTCCTGAGGAGAAATGGTTTGTACCCAACACCAGTCCCCCCCAGCCGTTGAATTCGGCACCAGAGAGATGAGACCACAAAACTTTGGCTTTGAAAACCAATGGAACTTTGTCCAGGAGAAACACAGCACTGTAGGAAATGAAGGTTCTGTTCATAATGGGCTCATACATAGAACCACTCACCCTGGGATCCAGTGCAATAAGCAGAAGCTTGAATGGTACTACTCAAGCTAAAGAGCTTTTGTACAGTGAAGGAAACCATCAACAAAATGAAAAGGCAACTTACTTAATGGAAGAAGATATTTTCAAATAATGTATTCAATAAAGGGTTAACATCTGAAATATATAAAGAACTCATACAACACTATATAAAAAATGGGCAGAGGACCTGAATAGACATTATTTTAAATATATATTATATATAGACAGCCAACAGGCGCATGCTCAACATCTCTAATCATCAGGGAAATGCAAATCAAAAGCACAAAGAGATATCACCTCACACCTGTCAGGATGGCTATTCTCAAAAAGACAAGAAATAACAAGTGTTGGCAAGGAGGTCTAGAAAAGGCAACCCTCATGCACTGTTGGTAGGAATGTAAACTGGTGCAGCCACTAGAGAAAACAGTATGGATGCTCCTCTAAAAGTTAAACATGGAATTAATTAATTCCGAATTAATTCAGTGGGCTCTGCTTATCCCACTGTATACACTATCACTTTATGCCAATAATTTACTTTCAGTTTTTTATCCAATAATAATTTCAGTTTTTAATCAATAATTCTCAGAAGTTTTTTCCTTCTTCTGAATCTTGTTACATCACCCCCCAGGAGAATTTAACAATTCCTTGAGCTGTTAATTTTTTCTCTGCAATATTTTTTCTTTCAGTTTTTTCAAGTCTTCTTTTCAAACTTCTGGGTTTAGTTTTCTAGTTGATACCACAATGTTTTGCACCTATCATTGTTTCTCTTCCCAAAGTCTTCCTAAAGAGGCTTAATTTAGTTAAATTTGTTTGCATACTAATAATGAATGTGAAGGTAGAATTTATTCTTCTCTATTGTCAGATTATGTTGTATTTTGGATAACAGTTGCTAGAATCTACCAAATTTTAAGTTTAAATCTTCTTCTACTAAAAACCCCTCAAAAGAACCCCTTGCTATATTTAAGATATTTAAAAATAAAACCATAACAGAATAATTAAAACACAAGCAGTTATATACCAATATTAATGGCATTGTTATATTTAGATAATAAATACACAAATTCATGAGAAAATATAACAGATAGCTGTGTGATTTAATTGATTTTTCTAGTATTGTTTAAATATTCTTTGTTCAAAGACTAAAGGACTAAGGATTGCTTAGTAAGCAAATACAACTAAGCAGATTTTCCATGCTAAAAATCACTACAAAGATATGGAGATCTTTCCCCTGGGAATATATTAAAACTGCTCTTTAAACATAATATGAACACACTCTGGGGCATGTAATATACTTTACATTTATTAAACCTTAGTTGCTCAGGCCATGAACTTTAATAATGTGAATATTTTCTGGGTGACCTCAATTCCTTTTCCTAAGCATCATTTTCCCATAATTCTTAGTATTATAAATGCTATTTATGATAAAATATTTGATATGCTACTATTCTAGTCTTCTAATCTAGATACTTATTTCTAATAGCAGTGGAGGGAAATGTAATTAAACATTCTAATAGAGTTTATTTCCATTCCTTGATGAAATGCTCTCAGAAGTTTGCTACTAACTGAATTATTTGCCCAGTCACTTCTGCACAGGTATAAAAATGTTCAAAGAATGTAAGCAAGTGACATCTAATTTATCACAGTCTTGTCAGTGTTCTTTGCCAGTAGACTCTGCTATGAAACTCAGTACACTAAAAAATGCTTTTTTATGATGACAACAGGTTCAAAAAGAATCTCGAAGAGCTGTGTTAGTTAATAGTGTTAGTATTATTTTCCATTAAAATTTCATTAAAAACAAAAAACAACTAAATGTAAAAGAAAACTTTATGCATTTTTTATTGAATTATAGGCCAATAGGTAGTAAAATAAGCATGGGTATAAGTGATGCCCATGAGAGTTCACAAGAATAATAAGTGGGGGCTTATATCTTATCAGTTCAAGTGAGTATTATTCCATTTTATTTGATCACATCCTTGTAATATCAGAAGTAGAACACTTGATGATAAGCAAAAGCTCTGACCCTCACATGTTGGGCACATTCTTCAGCATGCCCCCATTTTCCACCACCACTCACCAAAAATAAATAGCAGAATGGGGTACAGTTATGACAACAAAAACTGCAGCAACATTATACATTTCACAGATCTTACCAACATTTTAATGAAATAACCTCTTATGATCTGCTGAACAAGGTTGATACAAAGGTTTTTAATCTGTCTCACAATGACCAGGATTGTGAGTGGATACCTATGACCTTGAGAAACGAAATGCTTAGCCGTCCTGAAAGACAGTGGCAAGGGACAAAACTCATGTCTAAATGACCAGTTCATGGCCACCTGAAATTTGACAGAACTGATTCAAATTGGGATATTTACTCTGGAGCTAAGTACACTGTAAAAGCCTTGGCTCTCTATCTAACATGTGAAGTTTAAACAACATGGTGACTATAGTTAATAATACTGTATTGTATGTCTGAAAAATGCTAAGATAATAGATCTTAAAAGTTATCATCATAAGAGAAAAAATTGTTATGTGTGGTGATACATGTTAACTAGACTTACTGTTGTGATCATTCCACAATATATGGAAATATCAAATTAAAATGTACACCTGAAACTAAAATAATCTTATGTGTCAATAATATATCAATATTTTTTTAATATGTGAAGTTTGAGAAAGACAAAAAGGAAATTAAGGAGTAGTCTCCAAATCACTGGCTAGAATGTAACTTATACCCAAGAGGCTGTTGTCCATTATGTGCCCATATAAAGAGTTATAATCTCATGAGAGCAGGAAAATATCCTGAATGGGCCATAGAGCTTGTGGTAAATATTAGTAACATTATTTTTGTTTGTTTTTTTTTCAGTTAAAAAAGGAACCAGCATTTATTTCCCAGTGACTGGACTCTGCTGTCGAGGAAATATATACAGCATCACGAAGCTTGGTATAAAAAAGTTTAGGCAGAAAAATATAAAATCAATTACAGGTAGCAATTCCACATTTCTAGCAATAAAGTACCAAGAGAGCAAAACTAAATTACTTTAAAAAGATGCATATGAGAGTGCTGGGCAGGGAGGGTGCCTTGATAGTGGAGAAAATAAGACATAGGAGGTGGAATACCACTAGAAGGAAGAGTATGACCTAATCCTTTATTTCCTTGCTAAATCCTGGACAAAGGAGTGGGTAATATACTAGCATCATTGAGACAGGTCTGAACAATAGACATAATGGACCAAAGAAGTCACAATAAGGACACATTATTTCATAGTACAACCCTAATTTTAACCCCAAACCAGTCATATTTTCAGAAGATTTCCAAAATTAGAAGTCTAGTGAACTAATGTTTACCTCATTGACTAAGTATGAAGACTCAAAGGAACATGTGAAATGATTAAAATGGGTATTAATTCCTATAACCAGAAACTTATCTATCTCATATTAGCCCTAGAGGTGAGGGACAAATTTTATTAATCTAATTACTGATGTTCAGGAAGCAATTGTATCTGTGACATAACATCCTAATGCAATCTTTTTTTTTTTTTTAGCATCTTTATTGTGTTATAATTGCTTTACAATGGTGTGTTAGTTTCTGCTTTATAACAAAGTGAATCAGCTATACATACACACATGTTCCCACATCTCTTCCCTCTTCGTCTCCCTCCCTCCCACCCTCCCTATCCCACCCCTCCAGACAGCCACAAAGCACTGAGCCAGTATCCCTGTGTCACGCGGCTGCCTCCCACTGGCTATCTACCTTACGTTTGTTAGTATATATATGTCCATGTCTCTCTCTCGCCCTATCACACCTCACCCTTTCCCCTCCCCATATCCGCAAGTCCATTCTCCAGTAGTCTGTGTCTTTATTCCTGTTTTATCCCTAGGTTCTTCATAACACTTTTTTTTTCTTAAATTCCATATACATGTGTTAGCATACGGTATTTGTCCTTTCCTTTCTGACTTACTTCACTCTGTATGACAGACTCTAGGTCTATCCATCTCATTACAAATAGCTGAATTTCGTTTCTTTTTATGGCTGAGTAATATTCTATTGTATATATGTGCCACATCTTCTTTATCCATTCATCCAACGATGGGCACTTAGGTTGTTTCCACCTCCGGGCTATTGTAAATAGAGCTGCAATGAACATTTTGGTACATGACTCTTTTTGAATTTTGGTTTCCTCAGGGTATATGCCCAGTAGTGGGATTGCTGGGTCATATGGTAGTTCTATTTGTAGTATTTTAAGGAACCTCCATACTGTTCTCCATAGTGGCTGAACCAATTCACATTCCCACCAGCAGTGCAAGAGTGTTCCCTTTTCTCCACACCCTCTCCAGCATTGATTGTTTCTAGATTTTTTGATGATGGCCATTCTGACTGGTGTGAGATGATATCTCATTGTAGATTTGATTTGCATTTCTCTAATGATTAATGATGTTGAGCATTCTTTCATGTGTTTCTTGGCAGTCTGTATATCTTCTTTGGAGAAATGTCTATTTAGGTCTTCTGCCCATTTTTGGATTGGGTTGTTTATTTTTTTTTATTGAGCTGCATGAGCTGCCTGTAAATATTGGAGACTAATCCTTTGTCAGTCTGATTCATTTGCAAATATTTTCTCCCATTCTGAGGGCTGTCTTTTGGTCTTGTTTATGGTTTCCTTTGCTGTGCAAAAGCTTTGAAGTTTCATTAGGTCCCATTTGTTTATTTTTGTTTTTATCTCCATTACTCTAGGAGATGGGTCAAGAAGGATCTTGCTGTGATTTATGTCATAGAGTGTTCTGCCTATGTTTTCCTCTAAGAGTTTGATAGTTTCTGGCCTTACATTTAGGTCTTTAATCCATTTTGAGCTTATTTTTGTGTATGGTGTTAGGGAGTGATCTAATCTCATACTTTTACATGTACCTGTCCAGTTTTCCCAGCACCACTTATTGAAGAGGCTGTCCTTTCTCCACTGTATATTCCTGCCACCTTTATCAAAGATAAGGTGACCATATGTGCATGGGTTTATCTCTGGGCTTTCTATCCTATTCCATTGATCTATCTTTCTGTTTTTGTGCCAGTACCATACTGTCTTGATTACTGTAGCTTTGTAGTATAGTCTGAAGTCAGGCAGCCTGATTCCTCCAGCTCCATTTTTTGTTCTCAAGATTGCTTTGGCTATTCGGGGTCTTTTGTGTTTCCATACAAATTGTGAAATTTTTTGTTCTAGTTCTGTGAAAAATGCCAGTGGTAGTTTGATAGGGATTGCATTGAATCTATAGATTGCTTTGGGAAGTAGAGTCATTTTCACAATGTTGATTCTTCCAATCCAAGAACATGGTATATCTCTCCATCTGTTTGTATCATCTTTAATTTCTTTCATCAGTGTCTTATAATTTTCTGCATACAGGTCTTTTGTCTCCTTAGGTAGGTTTATTCCTAGATATTTTATTCTTTTTGTTGCAATGGTAAATGGGAGTGTTTTCTTGATTTCACTTTCAGATTTTTCATCATTAGTATATAGGAATGCCAGAGATTTCTGTGCATTAATTTTGTATCCTGCTACTTTACCAAATTCATTGATTAGCTCTAGTAGTTTTCTGGTAGCATCTTTAGGATTCTCTATGTATAGTATCATGTCATCTGCAAACAGTGACAGCTTTACTTCTTCTTTTCCGATTTGGATTCCTTTTATTTCCTTTTCTTCTCTGATTGCTGTGGCTAAAACTTCCAAAACTATGTTGAATAAGAGTGGTGAGAGTGGGCAACCTTGTCTTGTTCCTGACCTTAGTGGAAATGCTTTCAGTTTTTCGCCATTGAGGATGATGTTGGCTGTGGGCTTGTCATATACGGCCTTTATTATATTGAGGAAAGTTCCCTCTACACCTACTTTCTGCAGGGTTTTTATCATAAATGGGTGTTGAATTTTGTCAAAAGCTTTCTCTGCATCTATTGAGATGATCATATGGTTTTTCTCCTTCAATTTGTTAATATGGTTAATCACATTGATAGATTTGCGTATATTGAAGAATCCTTGCATTCCTGGAATAAACCCCACTTGATCATGGTGTATGATCCTTTTAATGTGCTGTTGGATTCTGTTTGCTAGTATTTTGTTGAGGATTTTTGCATCTATGTTCATCAGTGATATTGGCCTGTAGTTTTCTTTCTTTGTGACATCCTTGTCTGGTTTTGGTATCAAGGTGATGGTGGCCTCGTAGAATGAGTTTGGGAGTGTTCCTCCCTCTGCTATATTTTGGAAGAGTTTGAGAAGAATAGGTGTTAGCTCTTCTCTAAATGTTTGATAGAATTCGCCTGTGAAGCCATCTGGTCCTGGGCTTTTGTTTGTTGGAAGATTTTTAATCACAGTTTCAATTTCAGTGTTTGTGATTGGTCTGTTCATATTTTCTATTTCTTCCTGATTCAGTCTTGGCAGTTTGTGCATTTCTAAGAATTTGTCCATTTCTTCCAGATTGTCCATTTTATTGGCATAGAGTTGCTTGTAGTAATCTCTCATGATCTTTTTTATTTCTGCAGTGTCAGTTGTTACTTCTCCTTTTTCATTTCTAATTCTATTGATTTGAGTCTTCTCCCTTTTTTTCTTGATGAGTCTGGCTAATGGTTTATCTATTTTGTTTATCTTCTCAAAGAACCAGCTTTTAGTTTTATTGATCTTTGCTATTGTTTCCTCCATTTCTTTTTCATTTATTTCTGATCTGATTTTTATGATTTCTTTCATTCTGCTAACTTTGGGTTTTTTTTCTTCTTCTTTCTCTAATTGCTTGAGGTGCAAGGTTAGGTTGTTTATTCGAGATGTTTCCTGCTTCTTAAGGTGGGCTTGTATTGCTATAAACTTCCCTCTTAGAACTGTTTTTGCTGCATCCCATAGGTTTTGGGTCGTTGTGTCTCCATTGTCGTTTGTTTCTAGGTATTTTTAAATTTCCTCTTTGATTTCTTCAGTGATCACTTGGTTATTAAGTAGTGTATTGTTTCGCCTCCATGTGTTTGTATTTTTTACAGATCTTTTCCTATAATTGATATGTAGTCTCATGGCATTGTGGTCAGAAAAGATACTTGATACAATTTCAATTTTCTTAAATTTACCAAGACTTGATTTGTGATTGTATCTGTGACATAACATCCTAATGCAATCTTAAAACCCTGGAAAATATACTTGATAAGGATCCAAACTATTTCCTGTCTAAGAGGACAGACTATAATGAATATTTTAGACCAGATCCAAAATGCTAATGCTAGGAGTTTTCTAAGATGGTAAAAATATATCTGATATTCCTTTTAGATCCAGGGGATGTAACTATGAACCCTATAGGAAAAGCCCTTAAACATGATTATGAATGTGATATTTAGGTCAATAGTCACAAATTTGGAATTGAATGATACAATCAGGTCTGGCAAGGGAAAATGTATTTAAGCTTTCTGCACCCTGGAATTTATATTTGGCATCACGTTTGTAGGGAATTTAGACACTCCTGGCTGGTAGTATGATCATTCAGAAAATATGAACCATAGATCCTAGCACAGATTTGAGATCTGATGCCTGTACTACCATGGGTTGCAACTGGGTAAACAACCCAACATGTTTAAGAGTGTCAGAAATACTTTTTAATGTCTCATCAATACGTAAGGCAATATCAAGCAATTTATATATTGAGGGAAAAAAATCTAATATTTACCCTCTCTCAGTGTGTATATTATAATAATAATTGAGTTCAAACTTGTCACATGCAATTGTTATTTCAAATTTCCTTATAGAAATAGTTCCACAATGACTCCTAAGGTGACAAATGATCCCCTTCATCTTTTATTATCATACAATCAATCAAATTCAGTTAAAACATTAAGGAATTCCAAGGAAAAAAAAAAGTTTGCTCTGTGCCATAACCACTGCTTTTAACATTTAGGCAGATCAATAAAACAACCATATAGGATATTATCAACTCACTGTGAACTACTGGCATATAGGTCGAGTATTCTCAATATTACAAAGGAGTATTACACATTATTACAACTTGGAAAAGTCATAACCCCAGCCTTAGGCAGGCTCTACACAATCTTGAATTTAGCAAATGCATCATTTTCATTACCAGTGTACCAGGTGCACAAGCCCAAGTTTTATTGGTATGATAGTGACAGCAATCTCCCTTCTTTGTCTTAAATCAAAATGATATTAACACTCTGTTTCTGTGCTATAATTTATTTGGAAGGAATCCAAACTGGACCATTGATTAAATTCTACTAGTTGCCAACCTGATGTATTAAATCAATGATACAATATTAATCAGGTTAACTGGAGATATTGAAATGAATACTCTAGATTTCCTTTTGCTGTGTATATTGGAGAAGTATGAGTTATAAACACAAATAAATTCAGAGCATCCAACCTGTGACAAACTCATTAGGGTCCCAATATGTTTAAAGATCTGACAGTACATCTAGCCCCAAATGTCTCTTTGGATAAGGTAGACAGATCATGCAATCAGAGAATTCTATTTATATGATTATACTGGTTCACAAGCAATGCAAATTAACATAGTGGAACACAGAGCAGGAAGAATTCAGCATAAGGTCAATTTGAAGTTGGACATATATTTCTTGGCGTGTCCAAGTAGATGAGCATGCCAGTGTGTCACATCTTTGGCAGACCCTTAAGAGAATTAAAAATAATACTTTCTAAAATTAGGGATAGAAAGAATGGTCATTTTAATTAAAATGTATCTGTAACAGATACATAAAGATAAACTTAAGACTCCATAAACTAGCGGTGACTAGAACAGCTCATTATGAAATGTGTGATATACTATACTAAAACTAACCTTAATAGGACAAGCTGAATAGCATAACAATGGTAAACTGGGAAACACATACCTTGCACAGGGCTTCACTTGGTGCCACTTTCGTTAAGGTCCTTTGTCAGTTGTTTGCATGGAGTAAGAAGATGACCTAGCCTGGTCTCTCCCAGCATATTTGAAGGGAGATTGCTAGTGACTATTAAAATTTCAGTAGTACCTAATCTTTGTCCCTAATAAACAAATGAGACCTAATTAAACTTGATAGCTTTTGCATAGTAAACACAACCATAGACAAAACAGAAAGAGCCTACTGAATGGGACAAAATATTTGCAAATGATATGACTGATAAGGGATTAACACCCAAAATATATAAACAGGTCATACAACTTATCATCAAAGAAACAAACAACCTGATTAAAAAATGGGCAGAAGACCTGAACAGACATTTTTCGAAAGAACAAATTCAGATGACCAACAGGCATATGAAAAGATGCTCAACACTACTAATCATCAGGGAAATGAAAATCAAAAGCACAAAGAGATATCACCTCACAAAGAACACAGATAATAAGTGTTGGTGAGGATGTGGAGAAAAGGGAACTCTGGTGCACTGGTGGTGAGAATGTAAATTAGTACAGCCACTGTGGAAAACAGTATGGAGTTTTCTCAAAAAAACTAAACTACAATATGACCCAGCAATTCCACTCCTTGGTACATATCTGAAAAAGCAAAAACACTAATTCGAAAAACTACATGCACCCCAATGTTCATAGCAGCATTATTTACAATTGCCAAGATATAGAAGCAACCTAAGTGTCCAACAACAGATGAATAAAGAAGATGTGAAGATGTGGTATATATATATATATATATATATATATATATGTGTGTGTGTGTGTGTGTGTGTGTGTGTGTGTGTGTGTGTGTATAATGAAATACTACTCAGCCATAAAAAATGAATGAAATTTCGCCATTTGCAACAACATGGATAGAATTGGGGGGGGCATAATGCTAAGTGAAATAAATCAGACAGAAAAAGACAAATACTATATGATATCACTTATATGTGGAATTTAAAAATACAACAAACCAGTGAATATAACACAAAAGAAGCAGATTCACAGATATAGAGAACAAACAAATGGTTACCAGTGTGGAGAGGAAAGTGGGGAGGGGCAATATAGAGGTAGGAGATTAAGAAGTAGAAACTATTGTGTGTAAAATAAGCTACAAGGATATATTGTATAACACAGTGAATATGACCAATATTTGATAATAACTATAAATGGGGAATAACCTTTAAAAATTGTGAATCACGGGCTTCCCTGGTGGCGCAGTGGTTGAAAGTCCGCCTGCCGATGCAGGGGACACGAGTTCGTGCCCCGGTCCGGCAGGATCCCACATGCCGCGGAGCAGCTGGGCCCGTGAGCCATGGCCGCTGAGCCTGCGCGTCCGGAGCCTGTGCTCCGCAACAGGAGAGGCCACAACAGTGAGAGGCCCGCATACCAAAGGAAAAAAAAAAATGTGAATCACTGTACTGTACACTTGTAACTTTCATAATATTGTAGATCAACTATACTTCAATTTAAAAAAGCATGTTAAAAAAAAAAAAAACTTTAGTATTACCTAATCTTTGTTGAAAAGATTGGACATTATTGATTGTTGGTGTCAGATATTTTGTAAAAGTGCAGAAGTTAAAATAATTTTTATTCTGTGCTGAATATTATAATCTTGAAGACAAGGAGGGACCATTGGAGCTTATACTAACAAGAAATGCTGCAATTTTATTTATGTGATTAAGCATCATTTAAGTTAGAAGATTAAAGGCATTTTTTAATCTGTACCCACACTCCTCAACTCACTTCTACTCGATTCTCTTCAGTATTCATAATCATACATTATTCTGCTTTCGATAAAATATGATTATAAAATAATATCATAATTCTCAGTGAAGGGCCAAATCCCCAGTAAGATGCATCCCAATCCACAGAAGACAGGTATGTTGATTTACCTCTCTTGGATGATTTTGTCCTGTGCTCATGATTAGTGGACTTTATGACACTTGAGAATTTTTCAAGATATTACTGTTACTCAAAATATGAAAAAGAAAAGTTATTTAGTAAGAATGCTGGCATACCATCCACTGATTAGTAAGCAATTGTGAGGCAAGCCCCTTTAGGATGACTTAAAAGTTTAGTTAGGCCAGTATTTGTCTTCTTGAAAGGAAGTTGGTAGGACTATTGCTATTGCTCTAGCATTAGCTACCAGATCAGGGTTTGGAATGGATGCCATCACCACTGAACCTTAGAAGCAGCAAGAGTTGAAGCTGTAAAAATGTTTTAAGTAGAATAAAACTTAACAGATGACTTTAAGCTATTCTGATCTCTCAACTATAGTAGCAAACTGACTTTGCAGGCAATTGAATACATAAACTAATCCTCCAATATAGGATAAAATATCCATGGGTCTGATTTTGTTTTATGTTGTGTGCTACCAAGAAGCAAAAATATGTTGATGAGAGAGAAGAACAGCAATAGTTTGGAGGTGGCAACAAAGTAGAAGAAAGACACTAAATTGTACTCTCCACTGCTGAGCACAAAAGGTCCATGTGGTTAGTGGGAGAAAAAAAAACAGCAGCTAATTGGAGAAGTGCAAAGGAAGTATTGTTCTCAAAGGACAACTGACATTAAGGCAGAGAGATAAAGAGATTGAGAAAATGATTTAAGCTGTAACCAACAGGAAAAAAAAAAAATTCTTGTAGACAATCAGTACTTTCAGTCAGTGAAAGGCTTCGTGAGTGGAGAGTTGGATATCTGGGTTAGACATCTAGGTTAGAAATTAAATACAAGGTAGGGAACATGGCAGCTGTGGCACAAGCGATTCTCAAATTTTCAGCAGCATGCAGTCACCTGGGAAGTTTGCTGAAGTGCACATTCTAGTTCTGGAGGTCGGGAGCAGCTCCAAGATTTTGTATTTCCTATAAATCCCTCACATGATGCCAGCGCTGCTGGTTTGTGGAAAATGATTTTGGGAGCAAGGCTATTGGCCAGATGACTCATAGGCTTACACAGTGGAGAA
>NW_006779076.1:0-907 GCF_000442215.2 Lipotes vexillifer | reverse complement strand
GCAGGAATGAAGAGGATAGTTGCATCTTTTCTTTGAGGAAGGTGAGTATTAAGCTTAGTGGTCAGAAGACTAATCTCAAACTGCCAGGATGGATGCAGGATTCATATTATCACTCACTCTCCAAATGATCTGTGAACTGCTTAAGGGGAGAAATCATGCAGAATTTTAAAACTTTTTATTAACTTCAAGAATGTCTGCTTGATTCAATGAAGTTTCCAAATAAATACTTCTTTGATTAATTCATTAGTATGTGTTTTTTATCTAAAGGGAAAATGTATTTGTTCATGGTGGATTGCATTAAATAATAAAGCAGTCACTGCATTTTTAAACAATTGCAACTTATTCATTACTTTGAATTAATATCATGCCACTTTTAGTGATTTGGTTTCATTTTTATATTTGTTATAGCCACTTATCACAATTTTAATTATAACCAATTTAATTTAATGAATTTTCCAAATATACTTCATTATTATGCAACACAGAAATAGCCCTCAAGATAAATTATACATGGAAGTGGTTTAATATATAATCTCACATTTCAAAATATCTGTATATGTGTAGTTATGAATCAATCTGTATATAACAGTTGTTTTTCTTATATAAATTCATATAACAATTTCTCTATACAGAATTTCTAGTAAATATAATTACTGATAATATTGAATAATTTTCTCTTAAGTAAAATAAAATATGCATTAAATTATCCACAAATAAGTGTTAAATTATATATTGTTTGATCCAATATCTTTTCTTTTGTCCTATTTGTTTGGTGGGATTATATTCAATTCTATTTAATTAAGCACATTTTTTAAAAGAATTTTTTGATGTGGACCATTTTTATAGTCTTTATTGAATTTGTTACAATATTGCTTCTGTTTTATGTTTTGGTTTTTTGGCTGTGAGG
>NW_006779075.1:0-234 GCF_000442215.2 Lipotes vexillifer | reverse complement strand
AGATCAATAAAACTAAAAGCTGGTTCTTTGAGAAGATAAACAAAATTGATAAACAATTAGCCAAACTCATCAAGAAAAAGAGGGAGATGACTCAAACCAATAAAATTAAAAATGAAAAAGGAGAAGTTACAACAGAGACCGCAGAAATACAAAGCATCCTAAGAGACTACAACAAGCAACCCTATGCCAAAAAAATGGACAACCTGGAAGAAATGGACAAATTCTTAGAAAGGT
>NW_006779074.1:0-207 GCF_000442215.2 Lipotes vexillifer | reverse complement strand
GTTTGGGGCTGCCCTCTTTACAGGAACCTCGTCCGCTGCACAAGTTAAATACCCACGAAAGGAAAAATTGGATCGTTAAGTTGCGGCACTTACGTGCTATGGAATATCAGTCAGCAATGCAATCAAGGTCATCTTGCCCGTAGAATCTTAGTGATTGGATTTAGGTACGATGATTCCAAGTGAAATAGGTCCCACGGAAAAAGAAAC
>NW_006779073.1:88932-144504 GCF_000442215.2 Lipotes vexillifer | reverse complement strand
ATTCCACACATATATCTTTCTTCTCTGACAGTTAGCAGCCCCTGGCAGCCCAGGTTCGATCCCTGGTTGGGGATCTAAGATCCTGCGAGCCGCGCAGCACAGCCAAAAATAAAAAAAAAAGATGGATGCATTATGTTGAACATAAATTCTAGCTCAGTGAAGTTGGTTTTTAATATGTCTTTGTATCCCTTCCAGAATCTAGAGCTGTGTCATGCTCATATGCGGAATCAGCCTGAATTTTCAGATTGAACTGTACAGTTGGGTTTTTCGTTTGTTTGCTTGCATGCATGATTTTTGTTTTGTTTTGGGTTGTTTTTTTTATTTTCTTTGCCACAGCCAAGAATGTTCTCAGGATCTCCTGACTTATACATCCAACCACATGCTCCCCACCCAGATTATTCATAGGCTCCACAAACGACATGGTCAAAACAGAACTGTCAGTTTGCTGGCATTGCACCGAAGCTGGTCCTCCATTCATTTCCCCATCGAAGAAAACCGCCCTAACCCAGCTGCAAAAATCCACATTCCAAGAGACACACTTAATTCCTCTCTATCCCTTACCACAAACGTGGACTTCATCAACAAGTTCAGTACTTCCAAGATACATCTCATCGCAAACCCCATCTCGCCCCTTCCATTGCTACGACTGTAGTCTACGAGACTGTAACCTCTCACTGTCATGTGTGTAGTAGCCTCCTAATCTTGTCTCTTGATCTTACAGTTGCTCTATTTCAGTCTGTCCTCCAAGGAACATTTAGAATGAGCTTTAATAAAGTAGCTCATCATAATAATTTCCCTTCCTTTCAGAAAGCACCCAATGGCTCCATCATAGTAAGAACAAAACCCAGAGTCCTTACCATGGCCCACAGGACCTTCTGTTATTGGGCCCCTCCTACCATTCTCACCTCATTTTCTAACACTGTCCTCCCAATACACACTGGCATACAAGCTGTTCCCTAAAACTGCCAAGCTTGCCCATATCTTAGGGCCTTTCGTCTTGCTCTTCCCTCTGCCTCGAGGGCTCAGCTCCTATATCTTCCCACTGCTGACTGTGTACTTCTTGTTATTTGAATATTAAATCTAAGTTACGTCTTCAGAAAATCCTTCCTTGCCTTCCCCACCCTAGTCATTCTCTGTCACATTTTCCCTCCCATATTATTTTCTTAATGGCTCTTAAATCTTGAGTGTATCAACCCCTGTAGAATGTGAGCTCCATGAGAACCATGACCCTGTCTGTCAGGTACTCTGATTTATCTCCAGTGCCTATGACAGTGCCTCACATATCACTGGTAACCAATAAATATTTGTTGAATGAATGAATGAGTGAGTGAATGACGCAGATTTAGCATGCTAAGTTGTAAGGACTCAGGCATAGTCTGGGACATGGGATTTGGGAGGACGGGAGAGTGAGCTCAGGTGTCTCTGAAGCAGCAGTTTTGTTTGAACCCATGAAAACTGTGGTTGGAAAACTGGGTAGAAAGGACATGATAATTGAGGTGGTGCTTCTAGCTGCCTTGGGTATGAAAGTGTAGCATATGTTCTATACCTATTCTCCTTCTTTCTTAAGAAAAGAATCCCAAATTTATTTGGGACAGTAATGTTTCCAGTAAAAGACCACATTTATAGCCTCCTTTGCAGCCAAGAATGGTCACATGACCGACTTCTACCTAGTGAGGTGATGGCAGAAGTGTTGTATAGTAGTTCCAGAAAGGTAGCTAAAAGGGAGATGAATTTCTCAGACCATGGTGTTTCTCATACCATCTGTTGTGGACTGAACTGTGTCCTACCCAAATTCACATGTTGACGCTTTAACCCCCAGTACCTCAGAATGTGACTGTGTTTGAAGATAGGGCCTTTAAAGAGGTGATTAAATTAAAATGAGGCCATTAGGGTAGACACTAATCCAATATGATTGGTTTCCTTATAAGAGGAGTTTAGGACGCATAAAGAGATACCAGGGTGTGTATGCACAGAGGGACAACCGTGTGAAGAAGGAGTAAGAAGGAGGCCATTTGCAAGCCAAGGAGAGAGGCCTCAGAAGAAACCAAACCTGTGGACACCTGGATCTCGGACTTCCAACCTTTAAAACTGTGAGAAATAAATTTCTGTTGTTTAAGCTACTCAGCCTGTGGTGTCTTGTTATGGCAGCCATAGCAAACTAATACACCATCAGATAAGGTTTTCAATTTTGACAGCTCATTAGAATCAACTGGGGTGAACCTTAAAGATACTGATGACTGGGCTTATCCCTAGAGGCTCTGATTCAGTTGGTTGAATCTGAGCATTAGAGGGGATCCTAATGGATATCCAGAGTTGGAAACCACATGTCTAGGAGAATAGTTTTTTGCACTCCGTTGAGCAGGCTGAGAGTGATGAACCTAGCATCATTTAGAAGGCATCCCCCCGTATCTCCCTCCTTCCACTGTTTTTCCTCTACCCCACATCCCCCTTCTTTTTCTGCCCTATCCAGATCTCCACAGATGGGCCCAGAGATGCCCCCACCTCTTATTCCTGTTCCATATCCAAGTTCAGTCCTAATTTGAGGAACATTTAATAGCTTCAGCCCCACTTCTGCCCTCCCTGTCAAGAAAAGTGAGTCTCGAGGGGCCTCACATTCTCTTACTCTGCCTGTTAGCCAGAGCCAGGGCAGCTCTCTAGAGGTAACTTCTTGCCTCTTAATCCAATTATAAAATGGATGAAAGACATGAACAGAGGGCAGATAGGCTTAGGAAAAGCTATTCAACATCTTTAGCCATCATGCAAATGCAAATTAAAAGCACAATGAAATGTTAAACCCACCTATCAGAATGGCTGAAAAACATGGACAAAACCAAATGCAAGCAACACTGGATAAACTGAGTCACTCATACATTGCCAATGGGAATGCAAAATTGTACAGGCAGTCTGAAAAAGAATTTTGCAGGTTTTTCAAAGCGCACCAGGAAGTTACCATATAATACTGCCGTTGCACTCTGGGCAATTTACCCAGCGACATGAAAATTTATGTTTATACAAAAACCTTTACATGAAGTTCATCACAGTTTTACTCACAATAGTTAAAAAGTGGAAATAGTCCTGATGTCTTTCAACGGGGGAATGGCTAAAGAATCTCTGATACATTCACACCATGGAATCCTATTCAGCAATAATGAGGAACAGACGATAGACACACTTTACAACTTGGATGGATCTCAGGAGAATTATGCTGAGTGAAAGAAATCCATTCCTAAAGGTTATATACTATATGATTCCATTTGTATGACATTTAGGAAATTATAATAGTGTTTGACAGAGTTTAGGGATGTGGGAACAGGAAGAAGGTGGGTGTGTCTATAAAGGTTTTCATGAGGGAAACGTGTGGTGATGAAATAGTTTTTTATCGTGTTTGTGGTGATAGTCAGAACACCTACATAGCTGGTTAAAGTGCTTGGAATTATATATATAAGTATTATACACAGGTGTTCTAACACACAAATCAGTGCATGTAAAATGGCAAAATCTTTGCAAGCTTTGTGGATTGTACCAATGTCTATTTCTTAGTTTTGTACTAAAGTAATACAAGGTGTTATCATTAGGAGAAGGTGAGTGATGGGTATACATGACCTCTCTACACATTTTTTTTGTAACTTTTGGTAAATCAATAATTATTTCCAAATAAAGAAGTTAAAAAAACAACACAGGAGTTCTGGGGAAAATATTGTTAGGTACACAAGCTAAGAACCTAATAAAAATGTTAGCACAGTTTTAGACCTGTTAAATGATTTAGAAATCCATAACTATTACAGTAAATATGGTACTTTACTTGCTAAATATATTTGTTTATAGAAATGAACATCAGAATGTTCACAACTTGTGAGTTCTGAAGTGATGGAGAGAAAGTTATCAGGAGGCAAAGCTTGGATTTTAGGGTTGTCCAGGAATGGAGTCATTACTGTGTAATTTTCAAGCGCTGTGTAGGTCGGATATAAATGCTAGAGACTGCCAGGGATGATGTGGGAGATGGGACTTTTTGGTCCTGGCCCCACTAACTCATGGTTGGATCAGGGGAAGAGCAATCCTAGACACACAACGTACAATGTGCAATGTTACTCTTTAATATAAAGATAAACAAGGATCATGTGTGGGAAAAATATAGAACAACGGGCAGGCCTACACAGGAAACTTTAGCTTCCTGATTAGCTGGACTGCAGGCTTAGTCATGGATATGGCTTCAGTTAAGAGAAGAGAGGTAACAAATATGATGAGGGTGAAAATGACATCTAAAGGCTCATTTGCAGAGTTTTGTTCTCAAGATCCTATGTCAGTGGATGAGGGTCTCATCTGCAATCTTGCCCTTGGACTGAAGAAAATAAAGAGAAAGGATTCAGATGTTAGCAGAGCGAGCAGCCGTATCAACCCCAGGGCACCTGACTTCTGTCCATCTTCACCTTCCTGAAAGCCTAAAGGTCTATTTCTTCTTATCTCTGGATTGTCAGAATTCACTTTTTTTTTTGGATCCGAATATTGTTTTATTTTCTTGTAGTACTTAATTATGCTTTTTTAAACAAGTACAGTCAGCTCCAATTATACCTTAATAAGAAATTCTTCACTTTTTGATGAGTAAAGAATTTTTTAGTTCTGTAATACTCTAGTCATTGTACTGAAAGCACCTGTAGTGAGGGAGGATAGATGACCTCCCTTAGGACGAAACTGGAGACACTTTGACCACACAACATCACTGCTAAATCTATGCCTCAGGAACAAGACTTCAAGTTTGCCAACATGTATGTACCAGAATGAGCAGATGCCACTGCATGTAATGCTGAAGATGTAGTGAAAAGATAAATGCCTATCAATAATAGCTTATGGCTTCCTGGAATTCAACTGTTTAATATATTGATCTTGGAAAGAATAAAGTAGCTTCACATATACTGAGAGGAAGCTATGCTGGTGCTAATGATAAACAAAAGAAGTTTCAAAACAGTATATAAAATAGGAAAATTGTACTTTATAATACAAGGAAATGTATTAGTATGAAATTAGGGACTTTTTCACAAGTAAACATTTCTAAGAAAAAAATAGATTTAAAATAATTACCTGAAAATTCCCATTAATCACTCCTCTACTCTTCCCAGCTCCCTCCTATCCCCATGCAAACCCAGCACTCACTTCTGAGACCACTAGAGGTTCATCTCAGATGGGGTGGAGGATGCTTGCATGATGTCCTGCTGCTGGGAGAGGGGGTGCATGGAGCTGGAGGTGGGTGTAGGCACTGGAATGGAGAACACACTCTGGGACTCACTGCAGCTGGCATCCCTCACAAACAGCTTGTCATTCACGATGCACAGACTGAAGGAAAAATGGGCCCTCAGGCAAATGATGGATGGACACCCATACCCTCAATATTGACTCTGCTCCCACTAGCACTCAGCAACCAGATTCCTTCCACGTCCTTCCTGTGTCTGTCTCCCAGTTTCCTTGACTAGTACCTCTGCCCCTCCCCACAGAGCTCACCTTTGGAGAGACTGTCTACCACCTTCACTTGATTTATAGGTTTATCCCCAATCCACGGGCAATTTCGCATTTACCCTTTACCACAGCCCAAGGGGTGGACGGTCTGAATCCTTGGAAGAAAACACTGAGTCACAGAGAGGTCGTGTGACTTGACCAAGGTCACACACTGAGTTAGTGTTGGGTCAAGGAGATAACGCATAGGCAAATTCCAGAGCCCATGCTCTTCTTAACCACTAGGCTACACTGCTCCTGGGATCTCCCCACTGGTTTTCCACAGTACTGAACAAACCTAAGGTCTGCGCCATCACATTCCCATGACCCTGAGCCCAGGCGGGGATGGGCATTCCCGCCCACAACAGGGCTCTCACCTGCAGTAGCCGGCAGGGGTAGCGATGAAGATCCGGGTGAAGGCACGCACACAGCCCTGAGCACTTCCTTCCACTTCAACAGCAAACAAACAACAGTACCCCTTAGAGCCACACGTGCTGTATATGCACACACGGCGGCCCCAGTCAGGGTGTGACTGGACACTCTTGCTGAGAGGGCAGTTGTTCACGGGGGCCAGGGTATCGGGAATGGGGAGGGCAACTATAGGAGCAGTCTGCGCCCAGTGACAGGGCCCCTGACGACCACTACACAAGTTCACGGGATGCATTTTTCACAGCTGCCCAAGAGGTGGATGCTACTACCCCATTTTGCAAATGAGGAAACTGAGAGGTTCAGTAACGGCCCAAGTTCTCAGAGTAAGTATCTGGGTTGAGAGCCACCAAACTCCACATCCTGTGTCCCCAACACCCAGGGTGTGCAGGGCAGACAGGCATGGACAGAGCTCAGACCTGGATTGTCTGTGGGAAGCCTGAGGGTAGGAGAACACAGTGGGGAAGGAGAGGGGAGTGGGGGGAGGGGAGGGAAGGAAGGGGAGGGGAAGGGAAATGAAGAGATGGGGAAGGAAAGGAAAGGGAAAGGAAGGGGTCAGGGAAGCTGGGTGGCTCTGGGAGTGAGCCTGCCAGGGGGAGACAGCCGTGGGGCATCTGGGGTGGAGGTCTACACACACTCGCCTGCCTTGAACAGCCCTCTGATGGAGAAGCAGAACATTGTTTCCTGAAAGGGAAGAGCCCAGGCGCCAAGTCGCCACCTCCACCTCCCACCCACCTGCGGCTTCATGGGCCTGCCCGAGGGAGGAAGCAGGCGCTCACCGTCTGGAGCCATGTGTCCACCACGAAGGAGCTGAAGTCATGCTGAGTCTTGGGCAACACACAGAGGGTGTGCACAATGACACGTTTTGTGTGCTTCAGCAGCTGGACCCGCAGGTCTGTGAGGGGAGGGGAAGCGAGCGAAGGTCAGGGGCTGCCAGGCCCTGGGCCCTGTGATTGACCCCTTCACCGCCCTTTCCCACCCAGCCTTCCCATCACACGCTCACAGGGGTCCTTGAGCTTCTTCATGTTCCTGCTGTCCTTGAAATACTCGCACAACCTGCTTCTAGGAGACAAAGAGCCAACAGTGCGTGGTGGGTGTTTGCAGGAGCTGGCCTGTGTCTGCTGGGGAGCCACACGGCCCAGGAGCACAGCCTGTGCTGTGATACTCACAGGGCTGGGTCCTTGGGGTGGAAGGGAATGGTCAGGGAGAAGTAGGCCCTGTGGCGATAAGCACCGAGACCATATCGGTCTCCAGAGTCACAGACAAAGTAATACCTGTGGGAGAGCAATGAGGACAGGCTGTCTGTATGAGCTGAGCCCCAAATATGACATGAAAGTCTCTGTGAGCAGACCTGTGCTTGGGTGGCCTGGCCCAGTCTCAGCCCTCTCTATTCCTCATGGTCGCAAGGGTACTTACTGCTGCGGGAAGTAAAGGATCATACTCTTCAGTGTCTCAGATCCTTTATAGCTTTCCTGGAATCAAAAGACATTTGAGAGAAAGCAGTGGATAAAGCCTCTCTGTAACACTCCAAATGTTGTTTGATCCTCTTCCTCACCTTGCAGGGCTTTACTATGTAGGGAGTGTCAACGTCAACGGTAACTGGTGACGGTAACTCCTGGCCATCCTGGAGAAGGGAAGAGGAAGTCAGGAGTGGAGACCAGGGGAGTGGCCCTGGATGATCCGGGAAAAGGATGGGCCCAGGAGGGTGAGGGTCAGAGGTCAGGTGTGAAAGGGCCCTGGAAATTCCATGGGAAAGCTTACAGTGGATGTCTTCATCATGAGGTCCTGGAAGTCTCTAGTGTTAAATTCAACTTGTGTGTGTGTGCGTGTGTGTATTTATGGGTATTTTCCCGGCAAGTATATCCATCAGGAGTCCATGTCCCCCCAAAATGGTTAAGGTTCTGATGCTAATATGTGATCTAGGCAAGACCCAAGGGGCTTGAGGTCAGGTGCAGAGGCCACCGACATTCGTAAGAGACAATGATTTACGTAGGCACTTACCAGGCGTAACAACTTCGGGAAACATCCTCTGATGGCCCTGTCCGAAACCAAAAATTGAGAAGAGGTGGTTGATAGTTCAAGGTTGCAATGCTTCCTTTGAGTTAAAACAGTAATACCATCAACAGAGATCAGTGTGTCTGGCCAATCCAGCAGCACCCTTTGCCCACCTCTGCTCCTGATTTTAAGGGTTTTCAGTCCACTTGCCTGTTGAGCACTGAGCATCTGTCATCTTACTGTCTGAAAGGCACTGTCTCCTCATTTCTCTCAGTACCTTCACTTTAATATTCCTTCCCTCCCTCCCTTCCTCTCCTTCGCCTGGGTAGCTCCCACTCAGAATACCCGGACTCCCTTCTCCAGTGCCACAGGGACCAGCATTTCAAACCTATGCTGCAGGGCTTCCTTCCCCTCCCTTCCTTCCTCCTGGGCCCCACTGAAGGCTGTGGAGAGAAGAGGGAATGGAGTGGGAGCCCAGGGCTCTGCTACCTCACTGGGGGTCCAGCACTCTGCCAAGACCTGGACCAAGACCATGACTCCCCCCATGGATGGTCCTGGATGCTGGGGCTGGGAGGTGAGTGAGGCGGGGCTCAGGTAGGGAGATGGAGGGGGATGAAAACAGAAAGAGGGTAGGTAGGAGGGGAGAGATGAGAGAGACATAAGAGCCTAGAGACAAGGGAGAGAGAGAAAACAAACAGAAGCAAAGAAGGTCTACTGTCGTGGGGGTCAGGAAAAAGAGAAAAGAAAGGGGAAATGGCACCCCTGCTGCAGCCCTTTCCATCACATGCCCTGGAATGGCCCAGCCCCCCCAGGCAGGAATGGAAAATATGCACATGTTGGGTTGGGGGCCCACTGGATGCTGGTTGAAACTTTTTCAACTTTATGACACAGAGAGGAGAGCATAGGGACTGTGGTCCTCCCACAGGACCAGGTCAGCTGCTCCCTGCTAACAGGCACTGTCATGTGTAGCTCAGGATCCTGTGGGCAACTGAGAATGCATCTGACCTTATGTTGATTGACTTATCAGGGAAGGTGGTGCATGGGGGGCTCCTGTCTACACACATCCTTTCTGGCTCGAGCCGGTGGCCTTTGTCCATCTCCCCTGCAGACTTCACCTGTAATTATTGGGAGGAAGCACATGGACCAGAGAAACAGAGCCAGGATGGCCGTGCACCCCTAGTCCCTTCCTTTCCTTACAAATCCGTTTCCCTTCCTCTGTCACCACCCCATTAGCATTCCCACCTTCCCTTCAAAGATGGAACTGGGTACCACACCTCACCTCAGTGTTGGAGAGGTTCAAGTTCTTGGTGTTGGAAGCATTCAGCATAGTGTTGGACAGGCCGTGCAGCTGGTAGGGTTTCTTGCTGCTCAGGTCCAAGGACAAAAGCTATGATGAGGAAAGAGAGTGAGGATGCCAGCAGGTGATACCTGACACCAATCTGCCTCTTCTACCTAAACTCTCCCACCATCTCCACCAGCCCCAGCATTGGGCCTAAGTCCTCATCTTGGGCATATTCCCTGGATGGATCTGCAGGGAGGTGGCCATGCCATTTCTAGGGTTTAACGCCATTCCAATATCACGGGTCATCAAGTCTCCAGGAAGCCAGGAGGAGGGAAACAGAAGCTGAGAGCCTCCTGGCTGGTACCGCTCTAGCACCAGCACCTCCTCAAGTTACTATGCCTGAGTATCCTTCCCAGACAGACCCCTCTGCCCTCACCTACCCTACAATTACTGCTGTAGCCATACCAGGGTCAAAGTGGAGCCTCTTGATATCAAGAGATTGCTGGGAAGCATCATATTGTCTGTTCACAGTCAGCTGCAGAGTTAGGGATGGGGCTCAGTGGCTCTGAGTCTGAGATGGTGATTGGGGGCAATAGGTGGCAATCCCAAAAGAAAGGGGGGAAGATTTAACAGGATATGTTTAATTGGAGCCCTGGAGGCAAAGAACATGAACAGTGGAGAAGCAATATTTGAAGAAATCATGATTGAGAAATTTCCAAAAGGGTCAAAACACATCAAGTTTGTAAAACTATATTAATTAGAGAAAAAGTATACTTTAAGGAAAACCAGTACTAGAGAAAAAAGGATCAATTCATCAAGAATATATTAATTAAATCCTAAATTTGTATGTACCTCTTGATAGAGCCAAAATATGCAAATTGAAAATTGAGGGACTTCCCTGGTGGCACAGTGGTTAAGAATCCGCCTGCCAATGCAGGGGACATGGGTTTGAGCCCTGGTCCAGGAAAATCCCATGTGCCATAGAGCAACTAAGCCCGTGCACCACAACTACTGAGCCTGCGCTCTAGAGCCTGTGAGCCACAACTACTGAGCCCACACGCCACAACTACTAAAGCCTGTGTGCCCTAGAGCCTGTGTGCCACAACTACTGAAGCCCACGTGCTCTAGGGCCTGCGTGCCACAACTACTGAAGCCTGTGTGCCTAGAACCCATGCTCTGCAACAAGAGAAGCCACCACAATGAGAAGCCTGCGCACTGGAACAAAGAGTAGCCCCCGCTCGCCGCAAGTAGAGAAAGCCAATGCACAGCAACAAAGACCCAACGCAGCCTAAATAAATAAATAAATAAAATTGATAAAAGCAATGGAGAAATAGACAAATCTACAGTCATGTGAGACATTTTAACATAACTCACTGAGTGACAGATAAAACAGGCAGACAAAAATTTGGTTAGATGTAGAAAATTAAACATGAGTAACAAAGTTTACTTAATTGAAATAGAACACTGTACATAACAATTAACTACACAAAACTTTCCAGAATAGATTGTATGCTGCGCCATAAAGCAAGCCTGGAGACACCTCTATGGGGATAATATATTATACCCTGAACAGTTGGTGTGAAAATTCAAGGGTAACCGTGGGTTCCCTGAACCTCTCCCACCTTTAGTATACATCCAAAGAATATTAGCTTATACTAACCCCACCCCCAATTAGGGGACCGTCTCCACTCTCCAAGCCCTAGGTCACATGACTCAGGCCTTTTCCCTAACCAGGGGGAGAATTTCACCTCAGCCATGGCCATTTCCATAGGAGGGGAGGTTTTCCATGTGGAATCAGGACGGGTGTGTCGGAGCCCACCTGGCCCATTTCCTCAAGAGAGTGGGAAATAGTGAGCCTGAGCCCTCTGCATGCCTTCTCTAAAGGGGGTTCAGCTTGTTGGGGGTCCTGTGGGTTGGGGTTAGGGAGGGAACCCAGAACCCCTCCTGCCCTGTGGGGATCTGAGGACAAGGTCTCATGCTGACCAACTCACCCATGGGGTGGCCTGAAGGCAGTGATCTGTCACCACCCTCCTCACAGGCTGCTCGTGAAGAGAATCTGTGGGTCTGGTGCTTTGATATTGGAGAATATAAAAGTGGGCTGCCAAGGAAGGAAAGAGCAGGCCCCAAACTCTGTCTCAGGGCCACAGAAGATGGAGTCCTAACCGGAAGTCCCTTCCCCAAGGGCATAGAGGAGGAGAGCCCTGGGAGTCAGAGGAGACTTAACTTCCTGTAATTACTGCCGCTTAAGTTTGCTACCAGCCTAACACCCAGGAGATCATTTACAACCGAGGCACACTTGCAGAGGACACCAACTGCAGTTAAGAAGCCAAGGTCCCAAGTACTTGTAGCTATAAATCCAGGGAACTCCAAAGGCATGTGAGCCTGCTGCATTACATTTTCTTCCTTCATGTATTCCTCATGAGAGGACCCTGAATCACCAGGTCCTTGTCCTCTCTGTGGTTGCTGATGCTTACTGAGTTTCAGGAGCTTGTATGAGGTCATTCAGATGCTACAGGGGACAAAAGAGACTGGAACTGAGCTCCATGGATGGGGATGACCCCGCCCTGCATAGCTTTAATAAATTCTTGTTGCAATATATGGAGTTTTCTTAAGGTAGGGTAAAGTAATAGAAAGAACAGAAAATAGCCACGTCAGGAAATAACTCCAGCACATCCCAGAGAGGTCAAACAAAACAGACCTAAGGGCTTCCCTGGTGGCGCAGTGGTTAAGAGTCCGCTTGCCGATGCAGGGGACACGGGGTTCGTGCCCCGGTCCGGGGGGATCCCACGTGCCGCGGGGTGGCTGGGCCCGTGAGCCATGGCCGCTGGGCCTGCGCGTCAGGAGCCTGTGCTCCGCGGCGGGAGAGGCCACAACAGCGAGAGGCCCGCGTACTGCAAAAAAAACAAAAACAAAAACAGAAAAACAGACCTAAAATATATAAAGGAAATTGCAAACACGGTTTGGTGGACCACCGGAATGAGAGTAGGAAGGAAAACGTCATGCCCTTTCCTTAAAAAAAAAAAAGTATTCAGTGTAGATAGATGCCCCCTGGTGGTCAGAGCTATAATTGTAGCTCTGAAAGTCTCAGAACAGGAGGCTTTGAAAGGTGAGGGAATGAAGTGGAGACTTGGGCTTCAGTGCAACAGCCAGAACTTTCTGAAATTTTCAACCCCCCCTGGCAGCAATCTCTTTCTGAGCTCCATGCCTTCAGAAAGGAAGCCTAGCCCCTGAATGAGCTAAGGAGAAATCTTCATATGAGACTGTGTGAAACTTTGGGGTGAAGAAAGTGTAAGACAGAAACACACACACATACACAGATAAACTGTCATGTCAAGAGTTGTGATTTTTTTTTAATGAAACAGTACAGTGTGAAAAATTTTCTAAAACAATAAGTATATGTAAAATTATTGTCATTGGTTATTAGTTATTACATTTCTCTTAATAAAATTTCCTAATTACAAAATATTAAGCATCTAAAAGTATATTTACACATCAAATTATATATATTCCATCTATAAGAAGATAGACCTACAGATACCCATTGTAAATACATTAGTACATATTTTCCAGATGTATTTTTCTGTGTATACAGATGTGTTTATCTACCTCTAAGTATTTATAAATATTTTATATATTTGTATATTTTTTCAGTTTTGCAACTACTTGAATACATTTCTGTACAGTCTATTTTTTAATTATAACTCTCCATATCTGTATTTCATCAGCTAATGTGGTTTGGTGTCTCTCCAGATGTTTATTGGAAATGCATTTACTTTTCAGGTGATTTTTTGTTGTTGTTGGTCTATTATGTCCTTCTCTCTACTGATTAGCAAATTCCTTTATAGTCACGTATTAGCACAATATCTATCATATTGATAGCAAATATCTTTAATCATTGAATATAATTTCTAAAGTTCATGAGGATAGCTTATTGCACGTACCCATATTTCTGCTCTATCTCTTCTTCTTTATTCCTTCCTGATTCTCCAAGTGTCCTTCTTTCATTATTTCTTTTCTGTTGCAAGAACGTCTCTGTCAAGTCACAATCCTACACCCAGGGAAAATATCCTTTAGGAATGAAGGAGAGAAATCAAGACATCCTCCAATAAAGGGAAATAATTTGTCACCATCAGATATACTCTAAAAGAACGGCTAAAGAAGTTCCTTAAACAGAAAACAAATGATAAAAGGAGCATTTGAACATCAGGAAGGAAGACAGAGAACAGCAAGCAAATGTGTAGGTAAACACAATAGGAATTTTTTCTTCTCTTGAGTTTTCTGAATTATGTTTGATGATTGAAGCAAGAATTATAATACTGTATAATATAATTCTAAATGTATGTAGAGGAAGTAACTAAGGCAATTATATTATAAATGGGTTAGGATAAAGGGACATACAGGGAGATGGAATTTCTGTACTTCATTTGAACTAGTAAAATGGTGACTCCAGCAGACTGTGGTAAGTTATATATATATAATGTGCTACAAAAAGCAACCACACACAAAAAAGCTATACAAAGACATACACTCAAAAACTCTAAATAGGAGAGATGGGGAAGATGGCGGAAGAGTAGGATGCAGAGATCATCTTCCTCCCCACAGATACACCAGAAATACATCTACATGTGGAACAACTCCTACAGAACACCTACTGAACGCTGGCAGAAGACCTCAGCCCTCCCAAAAGGCAAGAAACTTCCCATGTACCTGGGTAGGGCAAAAGAAAAAAGAATAAACAGAGACAAAAGAATAGGGATGGGACCTGCACCAGTGGCAGGGAGCTGTGAAGGAGGAAAGGTTTCCACACACCAGGAAACCCCTTCGTGGGCAGAGACTGTAGGTGGCGGAGGGGGGAAGCTTTGGAGCCACGGAGCAGAGCGCAGCAACAGGGGTGCGGAGGGCAAAGCAGAGAGATTCCCGCACAGAGGATTGGGGCCAACTGGCACTTAACAGCCCGAGAGCCTTGTCTGCTCACCCGCTCAGGTGGGCAGGGCTGGGAGCTGAGGCTCACAGGGAGAGGACTGGTGTTGGTGGTGTGAACAGAGCCTGCAGGGGGTTAGTGCACCACGGCTAGCCAGGAGGGAGTCCGGGGAAAAGTCTGGACCTGTCAAAGAGGCAAGAGACTTTTTATTCCCTCTTTGTTTCCTGCTGCGCGAGGAGAGGGGATTAAGAGCACTGCTTAAAGGAGATCCAGAGACGAGCTCAAGCTGCGGCTAACACCGCAGACCCCAGAGACGGGAATGAGATGCTAAGGCTGCTGCTGCCGCCACCAAGAAGCCTGTGTGTGAGCACAGGTCACTCTCCACACCTCCCTTCCGGGAGCCTGTGCAGCCCGCCACTGCCAGGGTCCTGGGATCCAGGGACAATTTCGCTGGGAGAACGCATGGCGCGCCTCAGGCTGGTGCATCATCACGCTGGCCTCTACCGACGCAGGCTCACCCCGCATTCACACCCCTCACTCCCCCCAGCCTGAGTGAGCCAGAGCCCCCGAAGCGGCGGCGCCTTTAACCCCAGCCTGTCTGAGCGAGGAACAGATGCCCTCCGGAGATCTACACACAGAGGCGGGGCCAAATCCAAAGCTGAGACCCGGGAGCTGAGCGAACAAAGAAGAGAAAGGGAAATCTCTCCCAGCAGCCTCCCAGAAGCAGCGGATTCAAGCTCCACAATCAACTTGATCTACCCTGCATCTGTGGAATACATGAATAGACAACGAATCATCCCAAATACAGGAGGCGGACTTTGAGAGCAAGATTTATTATTTTTTCCCCTTTTCCACTTTTTGTGAGTGTGTATGTGTATGCTCCTTGTGAGATTTTGTCTGTATAGCTTTGCTTTCACCATTTGTGCTAGGATTCTCTCCATCCATTTTTTTTCTTTTTCTTTTTAACAATTTTTTTCTTAATAATTATTTTCATTATTTTATTTTATCTTACTATATTTTATTTTATTTTATCCTCTTTCTTCCTTCCTTCCTTCCTTTCTTCCTTTCTTTCTTTCTTTCTTTCTTTCTTTCTTTCTTTCTTTCTTTCTACTTTTTCTCCCTTTAATTCTGAGCCGTGTGGATGAAAGGCTTTTGGTGCTGCAGAAAGGAGTCAGTGCTCTGCCTCTGAGGTGGGAGAGCCAAATTTAGGACACTGGTCCAAAAGAGACCTCCCAGCTCCACATAATATGAAATGGCGAAAATCTCCCAGAGATCTCCATCTCAACACCAGCACCCAGCTTCACTCAACGTCCAGCAAGCTACAATGCTGGAGACCATATGCCAAACAACTGTAGCAAGACAGGAACACAACCCCACCCATTAGCCGAGAGGCTGCCTAAAATCATAATAAGTCCACAGAAACCCCAAAACACACCACCAGATGTGGACCTTCCCACCAGAGAGACAAGACCCTGCCACATCCACCAGAACACAGGCACTAGCCCCCTCCATTAGGAACCCTACACAACCCACTGAACCAAATTTAGCAACTAGGGACAGCCACCCAAAACAACGGGAACTACGAACCTGCAGCCTGCAAAACGGAGACCACAAACACAGTAAGATAAGCAAATGAGAAGAGAGGAAAACACACAGCAGATGAAGGAGCAAGATAAAAACCCACCAGACCTAACAAATGAAGAGGAAATAGGCAGTCCACCTGAAAAAGAATTCAGAATAATGATAGTAAAGATGATCGAAAATCGTGGAAGTAGAATAGAGAAAATGCAAGAAACATTTAACAAGGACCTAGGAGAACTAAAGATGAAACAAGCAATGATGAACAACACAGTAAATGAAATGAAAAGTACTCTAGATGGGATCAATAGCAGAATAACTGAGGCAGAAGAACGGGTAAATGACCTGGAAGATAAAATAGTGGAAATAACTACTGCAGAGCAGAATAAAGAAAAAAGAATGAAAAGAGCTGAGGGCAGTCTCAGAGACATCTTGGACAACATAAAATGCATAAACATTCAAATTATAGGGGTTCCAGAAGAAGAAGAGAAAAAGAAAGGGACTGAGAAACTATTTGAAGAGATTATAATTAAAAACTTCCCTAATATGGGAAAGGAAATAGTTAATCAAGTCCAGGAAGCACAGAGAGTCCAATACAGGATAAATCAAAGGAGAAATATGCACATATTAATCAAACTGTCAAAAACTAAATACAAAGAAAGCATATTAAAAGCAGCAAGGGAAAAACAACAAATAACACACAAGGGAATCCCCATAAGGTTAACAGCTGATCTCTCAGCAGAAACTCTACAAGCCAGAAGGGAGTGGCAGGACATACTGAAAGTGATGAAGGAGAAAAACCTGCAACCAAGATTACTCTACCCAGCAAGGATCTCATTCAGATTTGATGAGAAATTAAAACCTTTACAGACAAGCAAAAGCTGAGAGAGTTCAGCACCACCAAACCAGCTTTACAACAAATGCTAAAGGAACTTCTCTAGGCAAGAAACACAAGAGAAGGAAAAGACCTACAATAAAGAACCCAAGACAATTAAGAAAATGGGAATAGGAACATACAAATCGATAATTACCTTAAATGTAAATGGACAAAATGCTCCCACCAAAAGACACAGACTGGCTGAATGGATAAAAAACAAGACTCAATATATGCTGTCTACAAGAGACCCACTTCAGACCCAGAGACACATGCAGACTGAGAGTAAGGGGATGGAAAAAGATATTCCATGCAAATGGAAACCAAAAGAAAGCTGGAGTAGCAATTCTCATATCAGACAAAATAGACTTTAAAATAAAGACTATTAGAAGAGACAAAGAAGGACACTACATAATGATCAAGGGATCATTCCAAGAAGAAGATATAAAACTTGTAAATATTTATGCACCCAACATAAGAGCAACTTAATACATAAGGCAAATACTAACAGCCATAACAGGAGAAATCGACAGTAACACATTCATAGTAGGCGACTTTAACACTCCACTTTCACCAATGGACAGATCATCCAAAATGAAAATAAATAAGGAAACACAAGCTTTTAATGCTACATTAAAAAAGATGAAGTTAATTGATATTTATAGGACATTCCATCCAAAAACAATAGAATACACATTTTTCTCAAGTGCTCATGGAACATTCTCCAGGATATGTCATATCTGGGCAACAAATCAAGCCTTGGTAAATTTAAGAAAATTGAAATCGTACAATGTATCTTTTCCGACCACAATGCAATGAGACAAGATATCAATTACAGGAAAAGAACTGTAAAAAATACAAACACATGGAGGCTAAACAATATACTACTTAAAAACGAAGTGATCACTGAAGAAATCAAAGAGGAAATTTAAAAAATCCTAGAAACAAATGACAATGAAGACATGATGACCCAAAACCTATGGGATGCAGCAAAAGCAGTTCTAAGAGGGAAGTTTACAGCAATACATTCCTATGCTAAGAAACAGGAAACATCTCGAATAAACAACCTAACGTTGCACCTAAAGCAATTAGAAAAAGAAAAACAAAAAAACCCGAAAGTTAGGATAAAGGAAGAAATCATAAAGACCAGATTAGAAGTAAATGAAAAAGAAATGAAGGAAATGATAGCAAAGATCAATAAAACTAAAAGCTGGTTCTTTGAGAAGATAAACAAAATTGATAAACCATTAGCCACACTCATCAAGAAAATAAGGGAGAAGACTCAAATCAATAGAATCAGAAATGAAAAAGGAGAAGTAACAACTGACACTGCAGAAATACAAAAAATCATGAGGGATTACTACAAGCAACTCTATGCCAATAAAATGGACAATCTGGAAGAAATGGACAAATTCTTAGAAATGCACAAACTGCCAAGACTGAATCAGGAAGAAATAGAAAATATGAACAGACCAATCACAAACACTGAAATTGAAACTGTGATTAAAAATCTTCCAACAAACAAAAGCCCAGGACCAGATGGCTTCACAGGCGAATTCTATCAAACATTTAAGGAAGAGCTAACACCTATCCTTCTCAAACTCTTCCAAAATATAGCAGAGGGAGGAAGACTCCGAAATTCATTCTACAAGGCCACAAGCACCTTGATACCAAAACCAGACAAGGATGTCACAAAGAAAGAAAACTACAGGCCAATATCACTGATGAACACAGATGCAAAAATCCTCAACAAAATACTAGGAAACAGAATCCAACAGCACATTAAAAGGATCATACACCATGATCAAGTGGGCTTTATTCCAGGAATGCAAGGATTCTTCAATATATGCAAATCAATCAATGTGATACACCATATTAACAAATTGAAGGAGAAAAACCATAACGTCATCTCAATAGATGCAGAGAAAGCTTTTGACAAAATTCAACACCTATTTATGATAAAAACCCTCCAGAAAGTAGGCATAGAGGGAACTTTCCTCAACATAATAAAGGCCATATATGACAAACCCACAGCCAACATCATCCTCAATGGTGAAAAACAGAAACCTTTTCCACTAAGATCAGGAAAAAGACAAGGTTGCCCACTCTCACCACTCTTACTCAACATAATTTTGGAAGTTTTAGCCACAGCAATCAGAGAAGAAAAGGAAATAAAATGAATCCAAATCGGAAAAGAAGAAGTAAAGCTGTCACTGTTTGCAGATGACATGATCCTATACATAGAGAATCCTAAAGATGCTACCAGAAAACTACTAGAGCTAATCAATGAATTTGGTAAAGTAGCAGGATACAAAATTAATGCACAGAAATCTCTGGCATTCCCATACACTAATGATGAAAAATCTGAAAGTGAAATCAAGAAAACACTCCCATTTACCATTGCAGCAAGAATAAAATATCTAGGAATAAACCTACCTAAGGAGACAAAAGACCTGTATGCAGAGAATTATAAGACACTGCCGAAGGAAATTAAAGATGATACAAAGAGTTGGAGAGATATACCATGTTCTTGGATTGGAAGAATCAACATTGTGAAAATGACTCTACTACCCAAAGCAATCTACAGATTCAACGCAATCCCTATAAAACTACCACTGGCATTTTTCACAGAACTAGAACCAAAAATTTCACAATTTGTATGGAAACACAAAAGACCCTGAATAGAGAAAGCAATCTTGAGAACGAAAAATGGGGCTGGAGGAATCAGGCTCCCTGATTTCACACCATACTACAAAGCTACAGTAATGAAGACAGTATGGTACTGGCACAAAAACAGAAATAGAGATCAATGAAACAGGATAGAAAGCCCGGAGATAAACCCACACACATATGGTCACTTTATCTTTGATAAAGGAGGCAGGAATATACAGTGGAGAAAGGACAGCCTCTTCAATAAGTGGTGCTGGAAAAACCGGACAGGTACATGTAAAAGTATGAGATTAGAACACTCCCTAACACCATACACAAAAATAAGCTCAAATGGATTAAAGACCTAAATGTAAGGCCGGAAACTATCAAACTGTTAAAGGAAAACATAGGCAGAACACTCTATGACATAAATCACAGTAAGATCCTTTTTGACCCACCTCCTAGAGAAATGGAAACAAAAACAAAAATAAACAAATTGGACCTAATGAAACTTCAAACCTTTTGCACAGCAAATTAAACCATAAACAAGACCAAAAGACAACCCTCAGAATGGGAGAAAATATTTGCAAATGAAGCAACTGACAAAGCATTAATCTCCAAAATTTATAAGCAGCTCATGCAGCTCAATAACAAAAAAACAAACAACCCAATCCAAAAATGGGCAGAAGACCTAAATAGACATTTCTCCAAAGAAGATATACAGACTGCCAACAAACACATAAAAGAAGGCTCAACATCATTAATCATTAGAGAAATGCAAATCAAAACTACAATGAGATATCATCTACCACCAGTCAGAATGGCCATCATCAAAACATCTAGAAACAATAAATGCTGGAGAGGGTGTGGAGAAAAGGGAACCATCTTGCACTGCTGGTGGGAATGTGAATTGTTACAGCCACTATGGAGAACAGTATGGAGGTTCCTTAGAAAACTACAAATAGAACTACCATATGACTCAGCAATCCCACTACTGGGCATATACCCTGAGAAAACCATAATTCATAAAGTGTCATGTACCAAAATGTTCATTGCAGCTCTATCTACAATAGCCCAGAGATGGAAACAACCTAAGTGTCCATCATCAGATGAATGGATAAAGATGATGTGGCACATATATACAATGGAATATTACTCGTCCATAAAAAGAAACGAAATTGGGTTATTTGTAGTGAGGTGGATGGACCTAGAGTCTGTCATACAAAGTGAAGTAAGTCAGAAAGAGAAAGACAAATACCATATGCTAACACATATATATGAAATATAAGAAAAAAAATGTCATGAAGAACCTAGGGGTAAGATGGGAATAAAGACACAGACCTACTAGAGAATGGAGTTGAGGATATGGGGAGGGGGAACCGTAAGGTGTGACAAAGTGAGAGACTGTCATAGACATATATACACTACCAAACGTAAAATAGATAGCTAGTGGGAAGCAGCCACATAGCACAGGGAAATCAGCTCAGTGCCTTGTGACCACCTGGATCCGTCTTTTTTGTAATCTTGAAGAAATGTACCTCTGTCATGTTTGATGTTCTTTGTTCTGACAAGACATAAAACTGTGCTGAAAACCATGGTTTGCTGAAGCAGTTCCTCAGAGCTATCTGAGAGGCTGTCTCCTGGGCAATAGTCCTCAGTTTGGCTCGAATAAAACTCCCCTCTATTATTATAGATTAGTTTATTGATTATTTCCATCAACACAAAAAACACCTTCATAGAAACATCCAGAGTAATGTTTGACCAAATGTCTTAGAACCATGGCCCAGCCAAGTTGACCCGTAAAATAAACCGTCACGAATGCTGTCAGCAAATGCTGCCTGGGAAGTCACTTCAGCCCTGGGAACTCTCCAAGTCAAGAAAACAAAGGGAAGCCCCTGAGGTGGTCTTTCACAGAGCTGCCATACTAGTCAAAGCATACAACCACTATTCTTTGAGAATAAGGTCTGTACTATTTTCTCTGGCACTAAGCAACCTACACCAGTAATCTTCATGGCTGCTGCTGATCTGGGGAATAGGGATGGTAAGAGAACTATTTTAAATGCCATAACTCTCTCTTACTAAAATGTCACTGCTTCTTTCTTCATTAAGCTTTCTCCTGGTTGTAAGATTTTGACTAGATTCTAGAGTTCCGTGAAAGTTGAGTCTGACAGTTTTTGCCAGCTTAGTTGCTTTTGTAGATGAACAGGGCCCTTGAGTTTGTTACTGTACCATTTTGAGTGACATCACTCCCCTAAATTAAACCACTTTCATGGACCCCTGAAAGTATCATGGGACCTAGGCATTGTGACTACTGTGCTTAATTGATAAGATGGCCCTGGGCCTGCCCAGAATCTTGGTACCTAGAAGCCATTCTGAGACAGCCCTTCCCCATGGATAGTGAACTTCCTAGCTCAGGTCAGCTTCAGTGGTCAGGAAAATGGGGATTCAATTCCCAGCTCTGCCACTAACTCTATGATCTTGGGTAATGGACTTAACTACTCTGAGATTCACTTTTCCTCTTTTTACCATTTGGTTCTCAGAATTAAAGTAATAACTCAGAGATAGCAAATCTGAAATTGTCTAGCCCAATACTGATACTCAAATCTAATTCCAGTTCCCTCTCCTCACATTCAAATCTTCCATGAGCCGTCTATTTTCTCTCTTGCCATTTTTCCACAGGTGAAATTAGTGACTGGGAATGGCTAAATAAATTTTGAAGAGTGTTTGCATTCTCATAAAGGACAATCTTCAGCTGGTAGGACTTTTTTTTTTTTTTGCGCGGGCCTCTCCCGTTGCGGAGCACAGTCTCCGGACGCACAGGCTCAGCGGCCATGGCTCACGGTCCCAGCCGCTCCGCGGCATGTGGGATCTTCCCGGACCAGGGCACGAACCCAACGTCCCTGGCATTGGCAGGCGGATTCTCAACGACTGCGCCATGAGGGAAGCCTGCAGACCATAGGATTTAAACTTTTCTGATGGAATTAAAAGTCTCATTTCTTTTGGGGGAAGTACAGTTTAGGAAGAGGAACGAGTCCCCTTATCTTGGCATATACTTTGGGTGTTGGCATGTGTTTTTGATAAGGGAAGATCTTTGGTAGACGATGACACTCCACTCTTGCAGAGGACATGATGCTTGATAAATTAGACACGCTATGATGGATATGCAGGTATTAACTACCTGCAGGTAGGGAGTTGTGCGATTTGGGGCACATCACGTGAATCCTTACTTTGCTCATCTGTGAACTGAGGATTATGAAGGTGACATATGAAAATACTTTACAAACTCAAACTTAACCAATATAAGGCAGTATAATTATTCATTTATACATCCACTGTTATAAAATCTTAGCTGATAGTAAAAAAAATGCCTACCCGCAAAGCAATAGCCTGAAAACGGTGTCAATGCACAGAGTTCATGACACGTTTATTCCTTCAGCCTTCTTGAAGGCAGACTTTACCAATCAAATCTCTCCTAGAGATTCACTCCTAGAGAAACCACAGAATTTTTCATTACCAGGTCTAATTCCACATATAATTTTTGTGAAATTTATTTGTTTGTTTATATCAGGCTTCATTTCAAAAAAATGTCAAGGAAGCTCACAAAGACAGAGGCTTGATGGTAAAAAAAAAAGTAAGTGATGAAACTGTAGATAAAGAAAAGTAGAAAAAAAAATAAGAGTGAAGTTATGAGTGAAAAATGAGGGTGAGGTTGGTATTGAACCCCATATTCAATGCTTCAGAGCACCCTGTAAAACCTAGCCTAATAATCATCCAACCGTTGAACACTGCCAGTATTCAGTGCTTCTTGAGATAACCTAGTTTACTTTTGAACAACTATGACCACTAGAAAGGGCTTTTTCTTAGGATCACCACCATGTAATTTAGCACTTAGTCATGGTCTCCCTAATACTCTCTACTTGATATTCTAATTTAATTAACATTTACTGCAAGTTCAATATGCATCAGAAATTGTATTGATACGTTATCTCATTTAATCTTTAAATAACCTTGTGAGGTGAGTTTTTTAAATCTTCATTTTACAGATGAGGAAAAGTAAGGTTTCAGAGGTTGAATGACCTGCTTCTTGTTACCTTAAAGCAAATGAGTGTTAGAATGGTCTTCCAAACATTGGTCTTCTGAATCTGAATCCAATGCCTGCACTACTCCAAGTCATTTCCCCATAATGCATATGTTGCACTATAAACTACCCCCTGTTGCACTATAAACTACCTGGGCACTTGGTAGGTTGCTACCAATTATTGAGTAACAAACATTACACTGAAGTGAATTCAGGGAAAGCCTCAGGAATCACCTCCTGACTTCACAGGATATAAGATACAGAAATATGTAAGGATAGGATTTTCTTCTTTTTTAGGATGGGAATGAGCTCTGCTCCACCCAACCTATTAAGGGCTCTGTCAGCTTTGGAAAAGAAAAACATGATGTGGAGTATATACAAGCCAAATTAATGATTACTTTCTTGGTTACTTTATGCCATATTTCAGGATAAATGAGAGCTCAATACGCCATGGCTCTCACTCTTGCTCTCCCCATAGCTGCCCTGGTATTTATAGATTCATCCATTTTATGGTGGCTGAAAATTTGAGGAACCAAATAAAGCTCTTGCTTGCTTAGATTATTTCTTAAATAAAGGCAAAAGAGTACTGCACACTTCTTGTTTGTCCACCTCTTGCTGGGGGGCGTGGGTACCAGCTACACTTCCTCTTTCTAACAAATCTCCCTCCTTGTATACGTATCAGGTGAGGTAAAACTACCATACATCTCATCTTTTGAAAAGAAATACAACAGAGTTAGATTTTCCTGACACATTGTTCTACCCTCAGTGAGACAATTAAAGATTTTAATGAATTCTCTCTCCTGTGTCTTGCCACAATATACCTAAAAATTATATAAAAACAAATGAAAGAAAACATAAATAGAGCAAACCTCTAGTGAGGTTATGCTAATAATTTTGTTTATAGATCTGTGGGGAATCCTTTTCTATCTTTCCGGAGTATGATTTGTCATTGCTACTCCCAAACATCTGTTTTCCAAGTTCCTGTCTTAAATTGAGGTGCAGAGTGAAACTTTACTGACTCCAAGTCCCATGGGTCAATTGTTATGTACTTAAAGTTTTTAATTCTCTTTGGACTTGATTAAAAGGTCTCAAGACAACTTGGGTCTGTAATTAAATTAAGCTTCTTTTAATCTGAAGCCTACCTCTTTCCTTTAATGACATCATGATGCTTATTTGACTTTCTTGATATCAGTCACTGTGAAATTAGCCTGTCTGCAGCTGGGCTTTGCTTTCCCACTTTCCTGCATCTGAACTCGTATATTTCTCAGACACCTATGACCTAGCCCTGGCATTTCAGAGTCTTGTCAAGAGAACTTCACAGTCTCTCTTCATCCGTCTCTTACTCCCAGTTTTCTCTGATACCACCCTGCCCCTGATATCACACAGATCCTGTATCTGGTCTCCTCCCCTGTTTACCTTTCCAGCTTCACACTAACACTCTTTTTTTATGACCACATTAGATTCATTTAAGACCATCCAGTCCAAGTCCCTCTCATTTTCTTTTTCTGGTTAGAAACCTCAATGACCCCTTTTAACTAACAGTTAATGAATAAAACCCTGTCTGTCAAAGTCTTCCAGGTCTGACCCTACTCTTCCTGTGCATATTCTCTTATACATTCTCTGATGGGTTGCTCCCTCTATCTTTACTCTCTATCTGTAACCACCCCTGCACTATGGGGCTCTTCCTGGAAATCCCTAGCCCTCTTACAGTATGGCCACAAATTATGTGGCCTTTGAGCTCAAGCCCACCAAGCCTTCTCCTAGTTCTTTCCTTCCCTTGGAGTGTACCTAGGCCCTTTTTTACCTTATCAAACACTTTTTAGGCCAGGTTAAGTTGTGATTTGATCACAGTTATCAGTCTGGTAGCCAGCAGGAGTGATGGGGATAGATACTAGAGTAGGGGGCTTGTTGTTTTGCAAGGCAGAGGGCTAAATATCATCTGGAAGCAAGGTGAGAATGCTAGCTATTAATTGGGAGAAATGGATAGGGTTGCTGGATTTAACCAAAAATAAATACAAGGACATCCAGTTAAATTTGAATTTCAGATAAACAATGACATTTTGTTTTAGTGTGTGTTCCAAATATATCACTGGACATATTTATACTGAAAATTAGCTTTTTTGAAATTCAAATTTAACTGAGCATTCTATGTTTTATCTGGCAATCCTAGAATTGGTCTACCTTTTCAAGTTCAGAGGGTTCAGGGGGAGGTGGGATTTCAAGATGAAGAGATGGAAGTCCCTTTCTCTGCTACCCAGGATGCCTTCTTTCACATTTTGCCTTAATTTGGTAATTAATTCTCTGTCTTTTGTTTTCTTTCTCCAATGCATCAATGTCACTCAACAAGTCAGCAGATTCCATATAATTCAATATAATGGCTATTTCTCTGAATCCTCTTAACTGCTTGAGATATTACACTTGCACATGCATTCCTTTCTATTATCACCTGTGAAAATTTTTAAAATTGTACTGCTACAGCATGCCAGGAAAAACTTACTACCAGTATTTTGCCAACTACCAATAACAGAATCTCATAGCCTTTTCCAAAATGGAGTCTATTCCCTAGGACTAATTCCAGTACCTCCTGTCTCAGGTAAGTTTCTGGGGGAAATTGACAATGAGACCGAGATTTGTTTGTAGGTAATTTACAGGGGTATGTTCAAAAGAACAACACTTGTGAGGGAAGCAGGAGATTAGTAGAGAAACTGAACTGTGATACAGTTCCAACAAAGGACTCAGCTGATCCCATGGTCTTTCAGAGTTGCCCAAAATTGAAACAGGTGGCCTGTTGTATACCTACATTATCCCATCAATGTGGGCTGCCCCCAGAAAGCATTACCTTAGGAGAGTCAGTTCCCTTCAGACAAGGCCAATTCCCCAGAAGGGGAAATGAGTGCCTCTGTCCTGATAAGGTGTGGCAGTTCTGGGGAGCACAACACAGCACCCATTACAACAAATTTATTTGTATCTCCATTGCTGTCACCTATTCTATCAAGCTGTATAATTTTCAAAAATTTAGCTTCATTTTTTCTATTATTTTCCTTACTATCTTTACAATAGTCTCTTCTCTCTTGTATTCCTTCCAATTTAAGTTTACTTTGTTGCCATAATACTTCCTGGGATCTGCTTTCTCTAGACTCTTCCTTCATCCACTGCTATCTGAACTTTTCCTTCCCCTTACCCACAATGTTTCTGCCCTGTTGAATTTGATTTCTGACACTAGTGGTTTTCATTTTATATGTGGGTTTGTTCTTCTGGAGGAAACTATATGCTAGATAGTTCTGAAGTCCTCAAGGGCTTAGTTCACCTGAGCACTTTTTGATCTCTTGCTGATTCTGTGCATTTTTTTCCACTCACCTGTAATTCAGAGCCTGTAATGACTTCTTTCAATGTTTCAGTTGCTCACAAACCTATTTTCTCAGTTTGATCAAGAAATAATGATGTCCCAGATGAGACTGGTAACAGTGAAGATGAAGAGAATTGGACATTACAAGAGATATTTTGGTGATATGATCAAGGGGAATTGCTTATGGTCTAATGCAGGAGTGAAGAGGTGCTCAAAAATGTTTTTTGGCTTGAGCAACTGAATGAAGGTTTTATAGAAATGGGGGAAACTGGGAGATGAATGATTGGTAATGGCAGAAGCAGGCACTCTATTTGGATAAATTAAGTTTGAAGTACCTGTTAGATAGCTAAGTGGGTATATCAAAGAAGTAAGTCTTTGAACTGAGAGGAAAAGGTCTGCTTAGATGTCATTTCCTTTGGGAAGCCTTTCCTGAATACCCACTTACCATCCCATTAAGCTTATTACCCTTGCTACCCACAGCATCCTTCATCACTCCTATTGTAGCTTTTATCAAATTTATATTGCAGTTTCCTATTTATTGGTCCATTTTCTCTGTTAGAATGTGAGCTGTTTGTGGAACAGAACTTATGTTCTTCATTTTTTTCTCAGATTCCTTCCTGGCTCAGTGCTAACAGTCACCTCTTATTATTTGTTCAATGCATGCATATAAACCAAGCAGCCAATTCCATTTTTCTCCATAGCTCCAATTATTGAAAATTATTTTCTGAATTCAGCCAAAATTTGCTTCCCTCTACCTTCTATTCAAATGAGGATATACCTATGAAGCTAAGTGCTATTAATTTACTTGTCTGAATACCGACTTTGATAACTTGCCTTAGATCTATGTGATTTTATATATATAAGCCTATTAGTCTTTCAAAACAAGCATGTAATAAAAATCCCAACATTGTTTTCACATGTAGTATCTTTTTTTGCCCCTCCTACCACGTAATATCTTAAAAACTATGTCTCCTCAAACATGTTTTCGTATTGCCTTCCATAGCCAAATGTGGATTTAATATTTACGCTCTTAAATTCATCTTGCTAGATTCAGTACTCAACTCCAGAAGTGGAGATCATTTTGGATCCCTGCATATATATTTAAACATCTTGACATACTCTGACTTTCAAGTGCTCAGAGGCAGAAGTTGGAAGCAAAGCAATTGTGCTTAAGTTGGATCCAAGTCCTTGTCCCCAGATTCAAGCAGAAAATAATACTTTCTGGTTAACAGAAAATTTATTTTATGGTGGGGTTAAGATAAAGCCCATTTTTGGCAAAAAAAAAAGGTTTTGTCCTAAAAATTTTTTAAACCATTTACTAGAGGTCACTGATAACTTCTCCAAGAATGCAGTCAACACCACACCCTTATCCCTCCCCCAACTTGCCACACCACCAATTTAAATGATTTACCCAGTATTGACTAAAATTTTAATTTTTGATGTGTGCAGCTAATTTTAATAAATAATTCATCTATTTATTTTGGAAAGATCATAGTAATTTGGTATCTTAGTGAATATTCTTACGATATATAGTTTGAATTCCCACCCTCCAGCTTTAAACGCAAAATGGACTTCTGCAAAAGAATTTACCAATTCTAAAAATGCTTACAATTCAATTGAACTCATCTTGTACTTCCTGTGGAAAAAATGCTACCTTTTTTTTACATGTTCAGCAAAGAGAATTTACCATTTTTGTGGCCAATTAACACTCTATTGGCTCTACTCTGGTTCTTCTTTCCCCTCTCCTTTCACCAGTACACCAGATGGGTTTTTTAAAAAGAGGGGAAGTGATATTGTAACACCAATAATGTTATACCAACAGTATTCTGGAAGAATAGTTAATTTGAGGACCATCGAACTCCCCTTTGGACTATTCATTCAACCAGGTATGAGTCCAACAATCATATTATGCTTCAGTTAATATTTACCATTTTATTCAAATCTCAAGAAAAAACAACCATTAAATGCCTTGCCTAAGTGCAGCTAAATCACCACCTAAATTTATTTGCTTTTTGATAGGATTAACACATCAAGGGAATACTATACCCTATTTTTCCTATTCCTGATGACTCCATGTTTGGATTTTGATGGTATTTCTACAAGGTCACACAGCAACTTGATGGTACAACTGAGACCAGAATCCTGGGATTTAGATTCCCAGGCTACGACTCTTTATACTATACCATGATGATGCTCAAATGCTCACAGGAGGTGTTTATCATAAAACATTAAAAAAAAGGAGCACCAGAGTAAAAAACATAATCAAGATGAAACAAGTTAAAGGTAATGCCCAGGCTTCCCTAGCAGTACAGTGGTTAAGAATCTGCCTGCCAATTCAGGGGACACGGGTTCGAGCCCTGGTCCGGGAAGATCCCACATGCTGTGGAGCGACTAAGCCCATGCGCCACAACTACTGAGCCTGCACTCTAGAGCCCATGAGCCACAACTACTGAGCCCACATGCCACAACTACTGAAGCCCAGTAGCTTAGAGCCTGTGCTCCGCAACAAGAGAGGCCACCGCAAGGAGAAGCCTGCGCACTGCAACAAAGAGTAGCCCCCGCTCACCACAACTAGAGAAAGCCACACGCAGCAACGAAGACCCAATGCAGTCAAAAATAAATAATAAATAATTTTTAAATAAATAAATAAATAAAGGTAATGCCCCCTCCTCACAGTCCTCTCCCACTTATAAATTCTTCCTTTTTCAGTTTCAAGTATTTAGCTGGTCATATTTTTCTAACTTAAAACTGAGTTCAACTCTGAATATCAGCTTTTCCTAAGCTAGATGTAGGATAAATGAAACTATTAAAACTTTATAGTGTGATCTCCCCAGAGGTGCAAACTGTTTAATTATTTCCCCTCTCACTCCCAAAGTAAGATAATATCCAGCTGGGAAATGATCATTTACATAAAACAATACGTAGAAATTAAAACACTTTAATATAATATAAACATTTCCAGAATATAGACTGATTTTTATCAGTACTTTTTTAGAGCTCTTTAAAACCATATATCATCTTAGTTTACTATAGACTGTTTCATTTTCCACTTTCAGAAATAGAAAATACAAAAATACGCTGCAAATTAGATTTAACAAACAAACAAAAAATCAGTCTAAATCGCTTCACACGTTTTCCTTGGAGAAAACCAAGAAACATAAACAAACACACAATAACAACAATAAAATACCACCAACACTAACACAAACCCAAACAAGGGATGGATTCTGTAATGCCTGGTAATTCATTTAAAATAAATTATCTCCCACAGGTAAGTAATTCACTATCACAGCAATTTGAAGAATAGAAGCAGAGACAGCCTCATTAAGGGAAATTACTTTATATGCAGGAAACATGTAATTTTTCTTTCACTTTAATAAATGAGGAAAAATAACTTGAGGAAAAGGCATATTGAATACTCTTACTTCACTTGGCTTTTGTTAGCAGTTAAAGTAACTGTCCACTTAGGAAAATTCAATAACATGAATTTAACAAAACCAAACTCTTCAACTTATTTCTTCAATTCAACCTAAGTGAACAAAACTGAAAAGTTCAAAATCCAAGAGAAGACTCATCCTAAAGCACTGACACTTTTGTCTTTTCTTCAACAGGCTTCCTTTTCTCTTATGTTCTTATTGTGTTCTTAGGTTCTTCTTAGGTTCTTCTTTCTCAGAGACTAGGTTTAGGCTTGTCTTTTCTTTCAATTCAATTTCAATTTTTACACACAAAAAACTAAGCTTTCCTGAACTGACACTGACTGTATTCACCTCTCCTTTTCTTCATTGGATGTTCCTGACTTTGTCTAAATTCCCCTATTCTTAACTGATTTCTCATTGGGTAAACAAAGCTAAAAGTTCAAAATCCAAGAATAGACTCATCCCAAAGCATTTCCTCTTCCGTCTTTTCTTCAACAGATTTCTTTTTCTCTTTCTTGTGCTTATGTTCTTCCTTCTCAGAGGGAACACCATGGCTTTTTTTCTTTTTTCGATGCTTAAGCTTTCCTGAACTGACTTTATCTCCCTCTCTTTTCCTTTTCTGGATGCTCTTGTCCTTGTCTAGATCTGTATCCCCATAACTCTTTTTCCTTTTATGCTTCGACTGCTCCTTCTCTGGCTTTTCTTCACCTTCCTCCAGGTGCCTTCTCTTCTGATGTTTCCGTGTATGACTTGCTTCATGGTCACTGGTATTGTTTTCTGAGGAGAGGTACTTGTAAACTTCAGATTCTACACTGTATGGGCCAGAATTATTTTCCTGTTGACTAAGGCTCAGGGGTACTGGTTTTTCTGGCAAATAGTCTCTGGTGGGTTGACAGTAGGTCCTAGAGTCTAATCTCTGTTTGTTGTCATGAGTTGGTAAGCAATGAGGTAACTGGTTTTCTGCTGCCTGTGAAATACCATATGATACTGGGTAATTCTGGAAAGTCTCAAATGGGAGTCTCTGCTCAAACATTCTATGTCTGGGTCTGGAATCAACCATTTCTCTGTATTTATGGGTTTCCACAGAGCTCTCACTTCTATTTCTGAAACAAGTCTTTGGCTCTAGTCCTCTGGCTTTCTGCACTTTGATATAATCCTCAAGTTCATCTTGGAAAGAGTCATATGACCTCTTTGAATGAGCTGGTGACAAGTGATGTAATTGGCTTCCCACTGGTGAAGTACCGTATGGTTGCTGGGAGTTCTGAGAAGTCTCAAATGAAAATCTTTGCTCACACATTCTTGGTCTGGGTCCAGAATCAACTCCTCTGTACCCATGGGTTTCCACAGAGCTCTTGCTTATCTTTCTGAAACAAGTCTTTGGATCTAGTCCTCTGGCTTTCTGCACTTTGATATAATCTTCCAGTTCATCTTGGAAAGAGTCATATGTGTTCTTTGAGTGAGCTGGTAAGCAATGAGGTAACTGGTTTTCCACTGTTTGTGAAATATTGTATGATCTTGGGTATGTCCGGAAAGTCTCACATGGGAGTATTTGTTCAAACATTCTATATTTGGATCTGGAATCAACTGCTCCTCTGTACCTGCAGGCTTCCAAAGAAGTCTCTTCCATCTTTCTGAAATAAGTCTTTGGTTCTGGTCCTCTGGTTTTCTGTACTTTGATGTAATCTGTACTTTCATCTTGGTAAGAGTCTGGTGGCTTCTTTGGATTCTTCACTAGATTGGTAACAATGGATTCTCTGCAAACAAGACAGTAGAAAGTTCTTGTTACTAGATTATTTTATTTGGAATGTTTGCTTTGCTTTCAAAAATATTAGTTTGAAAAAACAAATACAACAGAGGCCCAAACGAAATTTTAAAACCTACCTCAATATAAAAGCTAAAAATTGTGACTTTTTGTAAGTCAAAGAGAAGCAGCAGGGATAGTCAGATATCTCCTAGGCACCTCACAATGTTTTACACATAAAAAAATTTTCAGGCCTGGGATGAAGGGAAATATGGGTACAAAGAAGCAGACATATTTTACACTGCTGTAGTACTTAAAAATATAAGGCATATTGGGATGTGTGGGAAAGGACCAATAATATTTAATGCCCTAAAGATGGTCTGATCTGAATGTCACATTGCTTTAAAAATTTTTGATTATTATTTCCCTGTACAGATCTATAAATGTGACATCTATTTATTCTGGAACCCTGAGATTTTAAAAAAGAGTCTAAATGAAGGTTAATTTGGTGAGTGAGACAACTTAGCTACTTATTATTCAGACTCAATAATATAAATATTTTCCACTAAAATAATGTAACCGAAATAGTATGCTTTGATTTTAAAAGCAACAAAAAAAAATACAATAGTTAAGTGCCCCACTGTCCCACTACCTGACTTATCCGATCCCCAATTGTCCACTCAATCCTCTCCTCCTTAAAATAACAAAACAGATTGGAATAAATGTGTATTGAGCTCCTACTATGTGCCAGGTCAGGCACCTTGCACATATTTTTATATTTCATTATAACCACTTTATGTCAGAGCTGTCCAATGTTACATACTTGGCAGAAAGATAGATCTGGTATTACAATTCAGTTCTGTCTAACAACAAGACCTTCTTTCTTAACCACTATACCTCATTGGAAGGATGATGACTGGATCACTGAATCTCTGGAACTAGCCAACCCTCCAGGGATTACAGGGATTATTTGAATTTATATGGTTAGCCTGAGAATGATCCTTTAGCATCTTTCCAAAGAAGGACAATGCTGTCTGGTCAGGAGGAGGGCCAGTTAGCCAGCTCTGTCAGTTACTATCATGGCTAGAGAAATCCCTGGGGCATGGAACTAACATACAATATGTTACAAATATCACCAACCATATCCAGGATCAACTCTTAGGGAAATAAATGCCTAGAAAGTTTGTAAAGTACACCTGGTCTTTGGTATCACAGGAGCATTTTGGCAAGAAATACTTACTTAATTTGATGTTCACTTCCTTGCATATGGGACCGGAACATTTCTAAAGATGTAAAGGTGATATTACAAATATGACAAACATAGGTTTTCATACTAAATACTGAAAAAACAGAGAGTTCAAGTTAAGGAGGTCAATAGGAATACATTTCAAATCACATAGCTGGACAGGAATTTACTAGAGATCATCTACTTGAGCCTTCCCAATTTAAAGCTAAGGCCCAGAGAGGTCAAATGACTTGGTCAAAGTCACACAGCGTTAGTAACAGAGATAGCCTCTCAGAGCCCATGTCTCTTAATTTAAAGTCCAAAATTTTTCACACTACACCACACTGCCTCTCTAGCCTTGGCCTCTTTCCTAAGAAACTGCTATCTGCCTGTTTATTGTTGCTACATGAAAGTACAACAGACACTTCAAATCTACCATGCCCAATCAATCTTTGCATCTTAATCCCTCAACCAACCTCTTTTTTGTTTGCCCCTAATTCTCTTTCTACTCAAATAAAACTTGAAACATCCCAAAATATTAAAAACAAATAAAATTCTTACTCTCTTACCTGAAATCACTATAGTGCATTAATTTACCAAAAGTTATTTCTACAGACAGATTTTAGAAAAGAGAGAGGTTCAGTGAGCCCCACTCTCAGGATAAATTATGAAAGCCAAATTCTAAAACAAAACTGCTAGTTACCACTTCATAAGAGTCAAGAACTATAGAATAGATATACTAGCTACCTCTCTATGCTGATTCATAGGTAGAACAGGAAGCAGGTGACAGATTAAGTTTTATTTTCTTAATCTTATCATCCTTCCACTTTCTCTTTGGTCTGAAGAAGCAAATTAATAAATTTCATGAGCTCAATATAAAAACAATCCCACCCTAAGGAAGAGGCAATAAACTGATGGCTGCAGAGATTTTTAGGGTCAGGCAAGACCATTTTCTTTTAAAGCAAACATCAACTTAATCATTTAAAGGCCACTAAATTAATTATTACTAAGTGTATTGGCCTTGTCTAAGAAAAGATTATTCACAGAAACAGGAGATTATTGTCAAGTAGAAAGAAAGAATTTGACTTTAAAGAACATGAGGACTACGTTCACTATTGACATATACTCTGGTGGGCCCAAGAGCTCAGCCAGTTATGTCAAAGTCTAAATAAATAATTCTTCAAAACTATCCTCTCTTCCTGTGCTCTGATTTTGTGCTTGCCAAGTCACTTCTGATTACAATTTGGTTTCCCATATTACTGATACAAAAAAGAGGATACCCCAGATGATAGATATTTTTTTAAAACCTCAGAACTGGAAATATATATTCCTCCTCCTACCATAAATCAATACCAGAATGACAGTGTATTAAACTACAATGTTTCTCAGCCTTCTCTGATAAGAATCACCTGGAGGTCTCAAGAGGAAGGCCTCTCACTAGCAGCCGTGAGGCTGTTCTTGAGGAAGGCTGATTCCAGCAGAGTCATGGCTGCAGCTAGAAGGATTCCTGGACCAAGCCACCGTGGTGTAGTAGCATTCTTTGAAAAACAACGACGGAGCCAGTGACTGTGTGGATAAAAGGCTCTTGGTGCTGCAGACAGGAGTCAGTGCTGTGCCTCTGAGGTGGGAGAGCCAACTTCAGGACACTGGTCAACAAGAGACCTCCCAGCTCCACATAATATCAAATGGTGAAAATCTCCCAGAGGTCTCCATCTCAACAGCAGCACCCAGCTTCACTCAACGACCAGCAAGCTACAGTGCTGGACACCCTATGCCAAACAACTAGCAAGACAGGAACACAACCCCACCCATTAGCAGAGAGGCTGCCTAAAATCATAATAAGTCCACAGACACCCCAAAACACACCACCAGACGTGGACCTTCCCACCAGAAAGACAAGATCCAGCCTCATCCACCAGAACACAGGCACTAGTCCCCTCCACCAGGAAGCCTACACAACCCACTGAACCAACCTTAGCCACTGGAGACAGACATCAAAAACAACGGGAGCTACGAACTTGCAGCCTGCAAAAAGGTGAACCCAATCACAGTAAGATAAGCAAAATGAGAAGACAGAAAAACACACAGCAGATGAAGGAGCAAGATAAAAACCCACCAGACCTAACAAATGAAGAGGAAATAGGCAGTCTACCTGAAAAAGAGTTCAGAATAATGATAGTAAAGATGATCCAAAATCTTGGAAATAGAATGGAGAAAATATAGGAAACATTTAACAAGGACCTAAAAAAACTAAACAGCAAACAAACAGTGATGAACAACACAATAAATGAAATTAAAAATTCTCTAGAAGGGATCAATAGCAGAATAACTGAGGCAGAAGAACGGATAAGTGACCTGGAAGATAAAATAGTATAAATGACTACTGCAGAGCAGAATAAAGAAAAAAGAATGAAAAGAATAGAGGACAGTCTCAGAGACCTCTGGGACAACATTAAATGCACCAAAATTCGAATTATAGGGGTTCCAGAAGAAGAAGAGAAAAAGAAAGGGACTGAGAAAATATTTGAAGACATTATAGTTGAAAACTTCCCTAATATGGGAAAGGAAATAGTTAATCAAGTCCAGGAAGCACTGAGAGTCCCATACAGGAAAAATCCAAGGAGAAATATGCCAAGACACATATTAATCAAACTGTCAAAAATTAAATACAAAGAAAGCATATTAAAAGCAGCAAGGGAAAAACAAAGAACACACAAGGGAATCCCCATAAGGTTAACAGCTGAAATTTCAGCAGAAACTCTGCAAGCCAGAAGGGACTGGCAGGACATATTTAAACTGATGAAGGAGAAAAACCTGCAACCAAGATTACTCTACCCAGCAAGGATCTCATTCAGATTTGATGGAGAAATTAAAACCTTTACAGACAAGCAAAAGCTGAGAGAGTTCAGCACCACCAAACCAGCTTTACAACAAATGCTAAAGGAACTTCTCTAGGCAAGAAACACAAGAGATGGAAAAGACCTACAGTAACGAACCCAAAACAATTTAGAAAATGGGAATAGGAACATACATATCAATAATTACGTTAAATGTAAATGGACAAAATGCTCCCACCAAAAGACACAGATTGGCTGAATGGATACAAAAACAAGACTCATATATATGCTATCTACAAGAGACCCACTTCACACCTAGAGACACATACAGACTGAAAGTAAGGGGATGGAAAAAGATATTCCATGCAAATGGAAACCAAAAGAAAGCTGGAGTAGCAATTCTCATATCAGACAAAATAGACTTTAAAATAAAGACTATTAGAAGAGACAAAGAAGGACACTACATAATGATCAAGGGATCGAAACAAAAAGAAGATATAACAATTGTAAATATTTATGCACCCAACAGAGGAGCACCTCGATACATAAGGCAAATACTAACAGCCATAAAAGGGGAAATCGACTGTAACACATTCATAGTAGGGGACTTTAACACCCAACTTTCACCAATGGAGAGACCATCCAAAATGAAAATAAATAAGGAAACACAAGCTTTAAATGATACATTAAATAAGATGGACTTAATTGATATTTATAGGACATTCCATCCAAAAACAATAGAATACACATTTTTCTCAAGTGCTGATGGAACATTCTCCAGAATAGATCATATCTTGGGTCACAAATCAAGCCTTGGTAAATTTAAGAAAACTGAAATCGCATCAAGTATCTTTTCTGACCACAACGCTATGAGACTAGATATCATTTACAGGAAAAGATCTGTAAAAAATACAAACATATGGAGGCTAAACAATACACTACTTAATAATGAAGTGATCACTGAAGAAATCAAAGAGGAAATAAAAAAATACTTAGAAACAAATGACAATGGAGACACGATGACCCAAAACCTATGGGATGCAGCAAAAGCAGTTCTAAGAGGGAAGATTATAGCAATACACGCACACCTTAAGAAACAGGAAACATCTTGAATAAACAACATAACCTTGAACCTAAAGCAATTAGAGAAAGAAGAACAAAAAAACCCCAAAGATAGCAGAAGGAAAGAAATCATAAAGATCACAGCAGAAATAAATGAAAAAGAAATCAAGGAAATGATAGCAAAGATCAATAAAAATAAAAGCTGGTTCTTTGAGAAGATAAACAAAATAGATAAACCATTAGCCAGACTCATCAAGAAAAAAAGGGAGAAGACTCAAATCAATAGAATTAGAAATGAAAAAGGAGAAGTAACAACTGACACTGCAGAAATACAAAGGATCATGAGAGATGACTAAAAGCAACAAACACTATGCCAATAAAATGGACAACCTGGAAGAATTGGACAAATTCAAAGAAATGCACAACCTGCCAAGACTGAATCAGGAAGAAATAGGAAATATGAACAGACCAATCACAAGGACTGAAATTGAAACTGTGATTAAAAATCTTCCAACAAACAAAAGCCCAGGACCAGATGGCTTCACAGGCGAATTCTATCAAACATTTAAGGAAGAGCTAACACCTATCCTTCTCAAACTCTTCCAAAATATAGCAGAGGGAGGAACACTCCCAAACTCATTCTACAAGGCCACCATCACCTTGATACCGAAACCAGACAAGGATGTCACAAAGAAAGAAAACTACAGGCCAATATCACTGATGAACATAGATGCAAAAATCCTCAACAAAATACTAGCAAACAGAATCGAACAGCACATTAAAAGGATCATACACCATGATCAAGTGGGGTTTATTCCAGGAATGCAAGGATTCCTCAATATATGCAAATCAATCAATGTGATAAACCATATTAACAAATTGAAGGAGAAAAAACATATGATCATCTCAATAGATGCAGAGAAAGCTTTTGACAAAATTCAACACCCATTTATGATAAAAACCCTCCAGAAAGTAGGCATAGAGGGAACTTTCCTCAACATAATAAAGGCCATATATGACAAACCCACAGCCAACATCATCCTCAATGGTAAAAAACTGAAACCTTTTCCACTAAAATCAGGAACAAGACAAGGTTGCCCACTCTCACCACTCTTATTCAACATAGCTTTGGAAGTTTTAGCCACAGCAATCAGAGAAGAAAAGGAAATAAAAGGAATCCAAATCGGAAAAGAAGAATTAAAGCTGTCACTGTTTGCAGATGACATGATCCTATACATAGGAAATCCTAAAGATGCTACCAGAAAACTACTAGAGCTAATCAATAAATTTGGTAAAGTTGCAGGATACAAAATTAATGCACAGAAATCTCTGGCATTCCCATACACTAATGATGAAAAATCTGAAAGTGAAATCAAGAAAACACTCCCATTTACCACTGAAACAAAAAGAATAAAATATCTAGGAATAAACCTACCAAAGGAGACAAAAGACCTGTATGCAGAAAATTATAAGACACTGATGAAAGAAATGAAAGATGATACAAATAGATGGAGAGATATACCATGTTCTTGGATTGGAAGAATCAACATTGTGAAAATGACTCTACTACCCAAAGTAATCTACAGATTCAATGCAATCCGTATCAAACTACCACTGGCATTTTTCACAGAACTAGAACAAAAAATTTCACAATTTGTATGGAAACACAGAAGACCCCGAATAGCCAAAGCAATCTTGAGAACGAAAATTGGAGCTGGAGGAATCAGGCTCCCTGACTTCAGAGTATACTACAAAACAACAGTAATCAAGACAGTATGGTACTGGCACAAAAACAGATAGATCGATGGAACAGGATAGAAAGCACAGAGATAAACCCACGCACATATGGTCACCTTATCTTTGATAAAGGAGGCAGGAATGTACAGTGGAGAAAGGACAGCCTCTTCAATAAATGTTGCTGGGAAAACTGGGCAGGTACATGTAAAAGTATGAGATTAGATCACTCCCTAACACCATACACAAAAATAAGGTCAAAATGGATTAAAGACCTAAATGTAAGGCCAGAAACTATCAAACTCCTAGAGGAAAACATAGGCAGAATAGTCTATGACATAAATCAATGCAGGATCCTTTTTGACCCACCTCCTAGAGAAATGGAAATAAAAACAAAAATAAACAAATGGGACCTAATGAAACTTCAAATCTTTTGCAGAGCAAATGAAACTATAAACAAGACCAAAAGACAACCCTCAGAATGGGAGAAAATATTTGCAAATGAAGCAACTGACAAAGCATTAATTTCCAAAATTTACAAGCAGCTCATGCAGCTCAATAACAAAAAAACAAACAACCCAATCAAAAATGGGCAGAAGACCTAAATAGACATTTCTCCAAGGAAGATATACAGACTGCCAACAAACACATGAAAGAATGCTCAACATCATTAATCATTAGAGAAATGCAAATCAAAACTACAATGAGATATCATCTACCACCAGTCAGAATGGCCATCATCAAAAAATCTAGAAACAATAAATGCTGGAGAGGGAGAGGAGAAAAGGGAACCATCTTGCACTGCTGGTGGGAATGTGAATTGGTCCAGCCACTATGGAGAACAGTATGGAGGTTCCTTAAAATACTACAAATAGAACTACTATATGACCCAGCAATCCCACTACTTGGCATATACCCTGAGAAAACCATAATTCCAAAAGAGTCATGTACCAAAATATTCATTGCAGCTCTATTTACAATAGCCCGGAGATGGAAACAACCTAAGTGCCCATCATCGGATGTATGGATAAAGAAGATGTGTCACATATATTCAATGGACTATTACTCATCCATAAAAGGAAACGAAATTGTGCTATTTGTAATGAGGTGGATACACCTAGAGTCTGTCATACAGAGTGAAGTCAGAAAGAGAAAGACAAATACCATATGCTAACACATATATATGGAATTTAAGAAAAAAAATGTCATGAAGAATCTAGGGGTAAGACAGGAATAAAGACACAGACCTACTAGAGTATGGACTTGAGGATATGGGGAGGTGGAAGGGTGAGCTGTGACATGTGAGAGAGAGGCATGGACATATATAAACCACCAAACGTAAGGTAGATAGCTAGTGGGAAGCAGCCGCATAGCACAGGGAGATCAGCTCGGTGCTTTGTGACCGCCTGGAGGGGTGGGATAGGGAGGGTGGGAGGGAGGGAGACGCCAGAGGGGAGAGATATGGGAACATAAGTATATGTATAACTGACTCACTTTGTTATAAAGCAGAAACTAACACACCATTGTAAAGCAATTTTACTCCAATAAAGATGTTAAACAAACAAAAAAAAGAATCACCTGGAGTGTGAGTTTAAAATACAGAGCCCCAGACCCCCTTCTCTGGAGAATATGATTCACTGGGACAGGGATTGTGTATTTTAACAATACCCCAGCTAATTATTGTCAGAGGATGTGTGGAAAAAACCACTAAGGGAATACCTTTCCAGGTCCTTGGTTATTTATCTGCATCTTCCAATTTTGTTTTTGGTTTGTGGAGTCCCTTATTTGAGGCTGATCACCTCTGAAGACTCTGGACTTCCTGCAAAGCTGAGGACTAAATCCAGGACTCTGCATGCTCATAACAACTCTTTTCAGGAAATTATCACTAACCTTATTTAACAGGTGGGAAAATTAAGGCTCATATTCACTTGGCCAATACCATGTATTTTGAGGGCACCCAAGTTATGCAAGATAAGCAGGAATCCTGGTTTCCTCTAGACTAGTGGTTCTTAAGGTTAGTTACACATTGGAACCTTGTGGAGAACTCTAAAAATATTCATGTTACTGCTCCACGTAAGACTAATTTAATCAGAATCTCTAGGGGTAGAACCAGGCTTTCTTACTTTTTGAAAGCAGTCTAGATGATTTTTCTGTGCAGCCACTGTTGAGCACCACTGCCTAGATTATCAAGTCAATGATCTTCAGTATGATTATAAACTCAGATTATATTTCAGAGGTTTTACATATTTGTTTAGTGCTTATAGAGTATATTGTGTATAATGTTCTCCTTAGTTCCTCCTTGGTTTCTTGACAAATTATACCAGAAGATGTTAATATAGGCAATATAGTAGTTTAGAGCAGCTGCAGGTCACATATGAAAGATCCAGAGGCAGTTCTGGAACTATGGTCTGCTTTCTATTACCTTAGCCCTTGTCTTTTTCACACACTGATATTCTTTATCTTTTTCTAGGATATAGACATGTCAGAAAATAATATATAAAAATGGTGTAAACCCTTTCTGTGAAGACATGAAGTCTATTTATTGGCCCCAAGATCAAAATTCCTGGTCTGATCCTACTGAAACCTGCCTCTACTATGCTCCTTACACTGTCCATTCTCCTATCTGAGTCTGCTCCTTGGGCTTGTCAAGCTTTGCTCCCCTCAGCCCTGCTAGGATTCCCTGTTTCTGACTTTACCCAGAAACTCAAGCTTCTTTGCAACCTGTAACTTTCAGAATCATCCATAACCTAACACTTGTGGAGCCCACTTTTCTCCTAATCACAGCCGTATCTCATAACTCCCTGGACTAAGGTCTTTGTTTTCAAAGGATAGATTGAGGAACTGCATATCTTTGTAGTCTAACATTTTGGTTCTCAATCTTGGCTCTATATCATAACCTCTTGGGGAATTAAAAAAGAGAAAACAAAACACTAATGTGTGGGTCCCAGGGATTCTAATTTAATTGATTTTAGGGATGGCCTGAGCATTGGGATTTCTAAAAGCTTCCTGCATGATTCTAGTATGTAGTCAAGAATGAGAACCATTGATCTAATATCTTAAATGGGGAAAATCAACTGAGAGCTATATGCAAACAAAAATGCAACTTAATGTGGCATTTAGCTTATGAAGAAAAACAGAAAATGTCCAGTTTACATGTTTTTAAATTACGGCAGGAAAACAAAATATTTCAAGAAAACTAACATTTGTTGATGACCTATTCTGTGATGGGTACTGTATATACTGCTTCATTTCATCCTCTTTCAATCCTGTGAAGTAGTCTTATTTTCATTCTATACCTGAGGAATCTGAGGTGCAACTGGGCAACTGACTTCAAACATTTCTCCAAATCTATGTTTACCCCACTACACAACACTGTCTTTCAATAAACAATTATCAAATATTGAGAAAAACCATATACTCATTCCCATATAAAGCACTGAGAAGGATATTGCAGAATAAAATACAATCCCTTGTCTCAAGGGGGCCAATTCAGTTAAGGGACTATAATTAATACAACTGTCAATGAACAGTAATACCTATGAAAAATCAGAGAAAGGGGAGAATACCAAGAGCTAGAGAAGTGAGGGAAGTTGTGATGGACTTTGGAGGAAAAGAAGGATTTGAATTGTAAGGAAAGCAGTTATGGCATTCCAGGGGATGCAAACAATATCAGGTATGGAAGAGACAGAAATGAGCATGATGTGCTGAATTCAAATAATCTGTTCAACCAACACTAAACACCTCTGTGGCACCAAGCATCATGCTAGATGCTAGAGGTACAAGATGAATAAATTGGGCAGGTTGCTCACAAATCCAAGTGAGAAACAGACACATGAACAGAGGATTTCAATCTCATTTGGTAAAAGGTAAGACAAGTATGCTTCAGAGGTATGGGAATTCAAGGAAGCAGAGGCACTTAGTACAATATGGGAGCCTGAAGAGGGCTATTGAAAGAGATGATGCCTTAGTTAAACTTGGAAAAATGAAAAATAGTTAACGGTTAAAAGAGTTGAGAAGAGTACTGTAGGCAGAGGAAATAGCATGAAAAAAAACACAGAAGTGTTTACAGTAACTAGTTAAAATTTGGAATTGTTGCAGAATAAAATATAAGGAGATGAGATGGGAGAGGCAAAAGTGTATCACATCAAAGAGACTTTTATATTATGCTAAGGAGACTAGATTTTTATTCTGTGGGCTGGGAAACCTTGAAGTGGTTTAAGTAGTAAGTAACATGGTCAGCTGTGTGTTTTAGAGAAATCTCTCCTCTAACTGCAATATGGAGGGTAATTTTAAGAGAAGCAAGCCTGGAAGTAAGGAGACCACAGTTACATAAGGCAAGAGATGAGGAGGGCATGGGCTAGAAAGGTCACAGTAGGGGTAGAGAGAAGCAGGGATATTGGTGAAATATTTACCATTAAAACAGACAAAATTTAATGACTGAGTGAATGTGGGAGATAAGGGAGAAGGAGGAATCTAGAGAAGTCTAAAATACCTCTCGGCATAGTTTGATGACTGAGTGGGTGGTGATCCTAACTGAAATTGGAACTTCATAAGGAAGTACTATTTTAGGAGGTGGGAGAATAAGCATTGGTGAGTTTGAATTTGGACACACAGAGTCTGATATATCTGTGAGATTTTCATGTAAAGGTGTCCAATAGGCAATTAGATATGGGAATTTGAAAGGCAGAAGATAGGTTAATTTTGGAGAAGTCAGGGGATGGGGGTTAGTTAAGACAATCAGAGTGGGTGAGATGTCCTGAGGATAATGTATGGGTGGGCATAGCAACACCAACATAATGATAAAAACCCTGGAGAGCACCACTCTTTAAACTAGATGGTAGAGGAGGAGGGGGACCATGAAAAATCAAGAAGTAAAGGACAGAGTTGTAAGGATGAACAGGAGAGACTGATGTCAAAGGAGGAAAGGTTAGTGAATGGAGTAAAGATGGCCATTGGATTTAGAAATTTAGAAGTCACAATAACCCTGTGAGGGACAGTTTCAGTGGAACGGTACAGTGGTGGTGTGGAGGGCTGGGGAAATGTGTGTCAACAAATTGTAATGAGTTGAGGAGTGAATATCAGTAAAGACAGTTAAGAGTATATTTGAAAAACAAAAACAACAACACAACAACAAAAAAAAACTTGGCAAAGAAGAGAAGGGGAAAGTGTAGTAGTTAAAGGGAAACTCAAGGTTAAGGGATTATTTGGTTAAGGCAAGATACTTGGTATCCACATTTGATGGCCACATTTTTCTTGATGAAATAAGGAATAAGCTTGCCTGAATGTTGTGAGGAGGGGGAGTGTTGAACAGTAGAAGAGAGTCCTGGAGAGTGGTGCAGGCTTAAAAATCACTGCTGAAAGGAAAGTGAAGGAAAAGGAAAAGTATTAAGTAGGACTAAAAGGCTACAGAGATTGGATACTAAGACTCCGTATAGGCACCCAATCTCTAGTCTTATATAATTCTCCATAGCATCACTCAGTGTTCTGAATGTAAAAGTAGAACAAGTGGACTGTGGAATTGATCCTGGGTTGAAATCTTGCTACTAGGTAGTGAGAGAATAACAATGAGGTATAAATAAAGTCTTCCAGAAGGTGGTTACAGCATTAAACTGTGAGATGATGGTAGTGAAAATGCAATGGAAGGATAAAGGAAGGAGAAATAGTTCTAAAAAGACCTGATAAGACTGTGGACGGACAGGAGATAGGGAAATTTAGTCAAAGATGCCCTCAAAGATTCAAGTGTGGGTGACTAATAAATAGTGGTACTACTGGCAAAGAAAGAAAACTTGGTAAATTTAAGGTGGTTTTAGGGAAGATTATTAATTCAATTTTAGATATGTTGAGTTACAGGTGAAGGTGAGACATCTAAGTGCAATAATGGGGCTAGAAATTAGTAAAATAAACAAAACAAATACAGTAAATTAAAAATACATACATATTTTATTTCCATATCGTTATGGTAGCCATTCCTGTGCTAATAAGATCTGGACTGAATGAGGGACATGAAGAGAGCAGTAAGAATGATGAAGAAAAAGAGAAAGAGATTAGATATAGTAGAAACATATATAAACCATAGCAGATAGAAAAGAAGGCAGAGACAGAAAGAAGGGAGAAAATGGGTGAAGAGTGAATACAGTTAAAGTGGCACAGGTTAAGCTGTTTTTGTCTTACCGCTTGCTCACTTATAATATGGGCTTCTGCTGTAGCTGTTCTTTGCAATTCTCATTTGCTACTTTAAATTCTCCAGCTATTTTTTTAATCCTCAAATGTTTACTGTTATCAAAATGAAATAGTCAAGACAGGGTTGAAAATCTGTTCTTTGAGCTTCATCTTCAGAGGCTAGTGTAAAATGACTTCAATGACTGGATTAAATTATGCTGATGATCAGCACTCGCCTCCCCAGCCAGATAAAAATTTCACCAAAATCCTTCTCTCAATCTAATAACCTTGAAACTTCAGAGTGCTAAAATGACCCTCCTTTCAGAAGTGACCAAAGTGCACACATTTCTCATGGCTGACACACTTCTCAGTTCCAATTTACCTAATGCCACAAACTAGAAGCCACTTATTTCAGATCACCCTCAGCGTACCGATGGGAAAAATACCCTAACAAGTGGAAGTCTGTCATTTCTCCAAACATCTACGACTTTCAGAAGCCCTACCACTTCTATTTCTACACTTGCCTAAATCAACGTTCTTTAAAATCCTAGATAAAAATACAGATCTCTATGTAACTTTTGGGGACATGTTGAATCACATTAAGCAGAAAACTTAATAGTACAAACACAGGGTTAGCACTCAATAAATAAAGGTTAATAGTTCACTGATTCATATATTAAACTAATCTCTATTGAGGTAGGCCTACTCTGTACCAGTTTCTATCTCTAGTACTGGAAATATAGATGAGTTAGATGAAGTCCCTTCCCTCAAAGACCTTACATTCTAGTGGGAGATAAAGACACAAGGAGAGATAATTAGATATTCAGGTTAAGGATTAGATCATGTTATAGATTAAGGTCAAGAATGGAACCATGGGAACGTCTACATTTAGACAATGAATTTAAAAAAGAGTCCCCAAAGAAAACAGAAAATAAATAGAAACACGGGAAAAGAACAATAGCATAAGGAGTTACTAATGACAAAGAATAGAGCTTCAAGGAGGGAGTAATGAACATCTTTACATTAAGCAAAAAGGTCTAGTAAGGAAAGAATTGAAAAATAATGGTGAGTAGAGGAAAAGTGGGTGGAGAAGAGAATATGAAAAGGGAATAAAAATACTAGTAGTGAGATGGTGCCTGTGGGGGAAAAATGAAAAAACACATGGTTAGAAGAGCAAGTGGATCACTCCAGTCAGGATCAGAATCTTTATTGCACCTGAATTCTTGCCACTCTTTCTCAGCTCCTTTGTTCATCCTCTCTCCTTCCCACTGCTATCAATCTAAATCATACACTTCCTCTATAAAGATTTTCTGAACCATGATGTTTGGCTCCTCTGGTTACCAAAAATATGTACACAAAAATCCATGTCTGCAGCCTCTTGCAATGAAGTATTATTAACCCAATTAGTTATACACTTGCCCCTTCAGGGAAAATAGTATATCTTCATTTGTATTCCCAAGAACAACCAGCCTAGCAACTAAGAGACACTTAAGTCATACTTAGTGACCGAATGATATACCTACATGATACTAATTTAAAATACTTCCTTATGTACCTATGATATAACATGAAACTGTGGTAATACCTATATTTTATTAGTAAGAGTCATCTAAACCTTTCTGGGTCTCATTTTCTAGAAACCATCAGACAGACCTATATGGACTCAAAAGTCCTTATTGAAAACTCTATGATCCCATGAGTATTATAAACCTTGTATTCAGTAAAAGCAAAATAGTATATACATAAGCCAGATATGTTTAATAAAATATAAACTTTCTAAGAAAGAGATTTGGGATAATTTTACTATTTACCATTTGCATCTGATTTTGCTGGAACAGGTTTCTCTCTTATCTTGTCTACAAACGTCTTCCTAGCTTCATTTCTTTTGTGTTTTTTCCCAACATAATGTTGTTGGGCCATTAATGGACTATTAAAGGAAGCAGGACAGAGCTTACAATACTTGTTTGGATTATTCAAATCCAAAGCACTGCTGGAAGAGGAAGGCGTAGTCTCATCTTTAATCCCACCTGGAGGAGGCTTCACAACAAGGGGCTTCAGAAAAGTTGACTCTGCAGAAGTAGTAATAGGCACACCTGCTGAAATAGTCATAATGAAAAGTGATCAACATGTGTCCAGCTATTAGAGCTGCATTCATTATGAAGTATTAGGGAAAGTTAGAGTTTTTTTAAAACCTACTATCTCTGGACTTTTTCCATATAGGGCTGTTGGATAAAGGTACTCAGGCTAAAAAGAATTTCCTTCTGTGAGAATAGAAATTTGAATACAAGTCTGTCACCAAGTTTCTCCAACAAAGATACAGGAAAGAATATTCAGCATTAGGCATGTATTTCAAATGAATTTTATTCATTTGAAAAATCAGTGAAGGCATAAGAGATGTCTTAGGATGGTTCTTGAAATTAGTGAGGGTAAAAGAGATGGTACCAACTTTTAAGTTGGTGTCTTTCTTGAGTAGCAAAGTAAATCACCTATTCAGTCCAGATTTGTGGTGTCTGTATCAAAAAAAAATTTATGCAGTTGTTTAAGGCTATAAAATTATACATTTCCACACTTACAGTTATTTCAGAGCTCTTTCATTTAGTCTCCTCTCTGAGCCCAAATTTATGAATTTTGGGTACTAAAGGTAAGGCTTTACAAGATGCTTTCTCTTGTAGGGCACACTGATTCTGTCCCTCTTGACTGACAGGCAGGAAAACAAATATACAAAAATTAGAGAGACTAGAATAAATTTAAAAATAATTCTGGTTTCATTTATTAAGAAAACTATATGTTTTAATGCTGATAAGGCCTACACTATGAGTTGGAAATTAATGTTGGTAAAATTTCCATGCTAGACATGCTTTATTCCTAAAGTGTTGAAGCTAGTGAGAATGTGGTAAATTATTTATTCCAGAGAATTGTTCATCTTATTTTTTGTTCTGGCACAAATTTTCAAAATACAGGCACATTTTCAAACTACAGGCTGGGTTTTCCAGGGTGTACTCTGCCACTTCAGGCCAGAAGTGAGATCTGTGGGTCAGTTCTCTCATGCGCTGGCGGCCCAACATCACTGGAAGGAGGAAACAGCAACGTTTTACAGTTCTCTGTATCTTTGGCATCTAACATAAAATAAGTACTCAATAACTGCTGATTGATAATGCTAGTAGTACTTTTTTCTTTATATTCATAGGAAGAAAGGAATGAGCAATCTGGTAGAAGAAGATTCCATGCCTTTTTTTTGTGGCTATAGTTATAGTCAGAAAATGCTGCAACATAACTATATTATGGTGAAGACATTGGTCTGAACACACACTATGAGATAATGTTTTGGAAAGTACTAAAGCAAAAAAAGAAGAATGAGATAGATGCCAAGGGAAGAAGTAAGAAGGAGCTAAGACTTTATAATTTGATTAGAAACTGGAGAGTTCACGTTGCTTATTGTTCTTTCTTTATAGCAACATAGCAAATAACTTGCTTTTATTTGGATTTAATAAACTGAAAAGGAGAGGTCACAACACTTCTTAAAATTCAGCTAGCAATTATGATCTCTATATTAAATTACAAGGATACAGAAAGAGATTAACGAGGCAGAAGAAGAACCAAGTTACTGCGGCAGAGTAAAAGTCTCTCCAATAATAAATGGATGGCAGAGATGGGAAAAAATTATAGACAGACCCTGTATTGAAGTTAAAGAGGTGAATGTCATCTTACCCATCTCTGGCTGAAATCCTGATGGAGATACCTGATCATCCTCCTCCATTAATTGCTTCAGTTTTTTAGCATGGACTTTCCCCACATAGTGAGACTGAGCAACAACTGGGGAGCTAAAAATCATGTTGCAGAGATCACAAAATTTGTTTCTGTCCACTACTTCACTCCTATGCATCTGAAATAAGCACAATCTTGTTAGAAAGATTCAATAACTCAAAGTTTCGAATTACAACATCAACAAAGGCCACTCACCTGAAAATTCCTAACATCCATCTTCATTTTCTTACCAGGCACTTCATTTTGTTCCCCATGCATTTGAAAATAAAACCTAACATTTTGAGCATGTTTTTCACTCTGAAAAAAATATATAATATGACTTTGTTTATTCAATAACAGAGGTATCCCAAATTTACACCTCTTCAAATTTGAGGACAGTACCCATGAATTGAAATACATTTAATGTGTACCAAGTTTACGAAAAGCCTTCACGTGCTTTCAAATCTCTAAATCTCAATTAAAATGAAAATAATGCTGTAATTTAGAGTCCAATAACTTCTAGGTTTTTGTTTTTGACAGAGACTCCTAGATTTTTTTGCTTAATATCAAACTTATTCTTCTTCCTTAGTTACACATCTTAGGCAATATACCCAGCTAAAAGACTGCATGTTCCAGCCTCCCTTTCAGCAAGATGTAATCTTGTGACTCTATTCTGGCCAATAAGATGTAATCTGAAATGCTGGGTAGAACTTCTGGGAAGCCTCCTAAAAGAATGGAGGATGAACCCTTCTTCTAACCTTCTTCCCTCCTGCTTCTGGAATTAAGATTTAAAGGTCATCTGGGACTATGGGGGATCTTGAGGACAGAGGCTAGTTCATCAGAGTAGAAAGACAGAAAATGCTTAGATCTCTGATAATGTTATGGAGCTGTCGCATCAGCCCTGTACTGCTTACCTCTAAAATTCTTTTATGTGAGGAAAATAACTCTTCTAGGTTAGGCACATTAGAAAAATCTCTGAACAAATGTAGAACAAAATACATAATAACAAAAATGTTGGTGTAAATAGAAGGGAAACTAACATTCCTGAACATATACTGTGAGACAACTACTTACTCTCTCTCTACAGCATTTTAAATTGTGAAATATATACATATAGAAAAGCACAGGAAATAACATAGCTGAAGTACATACCCACTGCCCAGTTTTAACAGATATTATTAACATTTTTCTATATTTGTTTCAGATCTCCTTTTCAAAAGAGGTAAAGTTTTATACATACAGTCCTATCTCCTCATGCCAACAATCCCTCCCCTCCTCAGTCTCTCCCGATACGTAACCACTATCTTAAAGTTGGTCTATATCATTTCCTCTATGCTTCTCTTCTTTTACTAGATATGCATGTACCCATAAACAGTATTATGTACTACTGTCATTTTTTTAATTTTACGAAAATGGAATCAGTCTATTCATATCCTTTTCAACTTTTTATAACTCAATATTATGTAAGATTTGCCCATATTGATACATATAGCTCTAGTTCATTCATATTACATGCTACATAATATTCCACTCCATATGCTACCCATCAAGTTACCTACTGAAGGCAGTTATGTTTCTGTTTATTTTGCTATCACAAGCATTTCTGCACTGAACATATGTAAATATATCTCCTAATATAATGTCCAAGAGTTTCTTTAAAGTAGACACCTAGATATGGACTATTTGGCTTATAAGATATGAGGGTTTTCAGCTTTAATAGGTATTATAAAATTTCTCTCCAAAGATGTTGAAGCAAGCAACTATATTCCAATAAAAATTAATTTAAAAAAAGAAGTTGAAGCAGTTTACAACTCCAAATGTAGCATATATGAGTGATTTGTCTTCCTATATTCTCCTGAAGTGTTAAGTGCTATTAGATTTCAATTTTTGTGAGCATGATGGTTTTGATAAGATAGTTCATTATCACTTTAACTTGCATTTCCCATATGATCACTTCTGAAATTAAGTATCTCTTCTATAGCCTGTTTATAACACTTTCCCATTTTTCTATTGGGTTGTTTCTTGTTCTAATTGATATATAGCTCTTTATATATTCTAGATACTAATCCTTTGTTAGTTATATCGGTTATAAATAGCACTCAATCTGTGGCTTGTCTTTTAACTTTATAATGAGTTTTTTGTCATATAAATTTTCCCTACCAGGTATCATGGCATATTTTAAAGCTATACTAATAAGGTGAAATTGTTATAGAGACAGGAAAACAAAGCAATACAATAAAACATAATAACATTATAAATATATATATATATAAATTAACTTATGATAGAGATGCCACTACAAATCAGTGAGGCAAGGATGGACTGTTTAAATAAATATTGCTGGGATACCTGGTCATCTGTATGGAAAATAATGTTACCACCCTCCATATGTGAAAATCAATACTAGATGGATCAAACACTTTAACCTAAAAAATAAAACTTTTAAAAGTATTAGAAGAAAATAGAAATATCTATATGACAAAAGAGCAAATGGTTTCTTAAACATGTAAGTATAAATACAAAAGGAAATATTAATAAGTGCAACCTCATTAAAATTCAAATCTTCTGCAGTACTGTCCTATTTTACATGTACAATAAATACTATGCTGAGATAGTCTGACACTATTAACCAAGCTGTATACTAAAGAGAAAAATAATCACCTTTTCAAGTAGGATATTTGCACAGAAGTGCTTTCAAATATATGGAAAGTCATGCAGAGTGTTGATTTGATTATTTAACAAGCTTAAGTACCAAACTTACAGATGGCACTGAAATTTAAATTTAAAAATATGCTACAACATTAAATAACATAATGCCTTATAGCCATTAAACTATTACAGAAAAGTAAAACGATGTAATGATAGGACAAAGTGTTCAGAATATGTTCTTATATGAAAAAGCAAGTGCAAAACAACATACAATTCTCTTTTGTAAAAATATGTCTGTGTGTTTAGAAAGCATACTGGAATCATAAAACTAAACAGAAGTTAATTAAATGATGCTTACAAGCAACAGAATTATGATTGATTCATATTTTCTTATATTTTTGTATATTTTCTACACTGAATAGTACTTCATAAGCCCATAAAAGTGATTTTTCAAATTTAAATTCAAATGGTTCCAACCACAGTTATCACAGAGCCCCTTGATTATGTGTCTCTCTTTATTAACTCTAAATCTTTGAGCTTTGGTGTCCCAGGATATGCTAGGCACAATCACATATCTGATTTCACTTAATTCTCACAAGTATAGTAAGAGAGATCTTATGCCCCCATTTTGCAGGCTCAAGAAACATGCTCAGAGAGGTAAAGTGATTTGCCCAGGGTTTCACAACAATGGTGGAGTTAAGACTTGAATCTACGTCCTCTCAATCCATAGCCAACACAATTTCACTATCTGTAATTACAGTAATTGAATCCCAATCAACATAAGGACTGAAATATAGTTGCCAATAAGATTAGCAATGGGCAAAACAAGATGAGGTGTTTAAAAAGTAGAACTGGCATTATATTTCTTTTAAGTAAATGTATCTAGTACTTTTGTTAACATGGATACCAGATATGAAAATAAATCCAATAGTTCATAATATGATGTAGAAATGGGAGACAACACTAAAAGAAAGGAAAGAACACTGGATATGAAATTAGAAGAAATCATTTTTAAGCTTAGTCATGCCAAGATTAGCTATGCAGAATCACTATCCCTCTGGGTTTCAGTTTTCTAATCAATAAACTAAAGAAGTAAGAACATTATACATTCCTCTTTTAACTCTAGAATTCTATGGTACTGTGCTTAAAAACATGTATCTAAATCAAGTGCAAGACGAGTTCATTTTGTTTTTATCCTTCATTTACTGTAAAGGAAAACTCTGGAGTTCAATAATATCCCTTGATTCACATTAACTGTTTCCTACTCAAGCTTTAGAAAACTTCCCTTATATTTACTACAAGGACATGAAGGAGACAGTGGCTTGACAGATACAAATGGAGGCAGAATGATGTGAAGAAAAGAAAACATGCTTTGGAGTCAAAAAGGCTAAGTTTAAACCCGAATTCTCCAAACTTAAGCTAGTAAGTTACTGTCCCTCTCTGAGCCAGGCTCCTCATCCATCAAAGGGAAATAATACGAAGGATTCTCGTAAGAATCAAAAACAGATAATATATGAAGTTTATCTGTTATATTTAAAAACCTATTTTAGATTCTATTCCCACTATTTTTAACCTACCTCATAATGTGAAATCCTTTGTGATTCAAACTGCAGCACCACTCCACATATATTACAAAAATTATCTGTAAAAAGTTCAGTCTTTTCCTGTTCTTTCCAAGTCATATCTATGAATAAAATAAAGGGTAATGAGACTATATATCACATAAATGAATATTTAGAAGTATCATTTTCATTCTTCAACTACATATTGTTTCATATACCACCTCAAACCTGAGTGCTTGTGAGGCTACAGTAACAGCTTTTTGCTTATTGAGTATGCAATTTAACATAAGCATAATAAATATGCCTCTAATGTAGGATATAGCAAGTGTTATTTATTTAACATGATAAGCCTAGGCAATACCATTCCAAATGAAAAGTTATGGGGGTACCAGTAACTTCATGAGCTTTGTAGACTGATTTGGGGCACCAATAATGAGCGGCAGGATTAAAAAAACAAGCCTTGGAATTTATGTTTTACAGTAGACAATCCTTAAAAAGGCATTGTTATATGACTGTCACTTATCTGGAGCTATGGTTCCAACGTTATCTAAAAATCACACGGAACCACAAAAAAATTTTGCCCATAGTAGGCAAACATTTTCCATTGTTGTACGAACATTAGCACACTCATCTGGCCAAACAAGTCTCACAGAAGCCCCCAAAGCTATAAAGTAATGTTCATATAATAACATCTAGAAGTGTTATTTCTAAATGTTTCTCACTGTAATAAATAACACATGCCAAAATTTTCTGAATTTACACTTGAGGTCCACACTTCTATCTAAACTTCTTAACAGCTGCAATGTATTCCCCCCAAATTTATTAGTGCATCTATAAGGTATAAATTACAAAACATCAAAATTTTGTTTGCTATTTGGCTATTTAAATGAATAAGCTGATACCACACATACTTTCACAGAGAAAGGCCAATGATATATTAAATGGATAAAAAGTTTTAGAACAATAAATACAATACATCCATTTCCAACACTAACAAAAATTAAATATACATCATATATAAAAAATATGGAAAGATATAAATTAAATTTAAAAGTGATTAACTTTGGGAAGAGGGGCTAGAAAAGGAAGAAAGGGAGAAAATTTAACATTTTATTTTCTGTACAACTGTTTTCTTTCAATTTTTGCAAGAATTATGTAGGACTTTCTATTTAAAAACCTTTAGAGGTATTTATTTTAAAAGTTATGTTGGATATCTGCAACTAAGCTTTGTTTTCAGTACCACTGTATGGATTAAAATGCTTACTTAAATTGCATGCTCAAGATAATAATAACTGTAACTAGGAACATGTCAAAAACAAGTTGATGAACACTTAAAAATTTATCCCTATAATATATAGTATCCTCTCTGAATTATTTTTAGGTTGTTTTAAAATATATGATTTCTCTAACTTTGACTCTTAAAGTCAGCAAGGTAGAGAGTTTAACTAAAATGTATTTCAGGACTTCCCTTGTTTCAGAATTAACTACTATATGCAATCTGAGCATAGTGATAAGATATTGAACTTCCTATTAAATTCTTTAATAATAAGTAAATATTATCATTTGGTGGCAATATAACTTGTTACAGAGGGAAAGTTTCCATTAAGAAGACAAAAGGAAACTACTAATTTAGAGGTTCAACAATTCCTAAAATTTAACACTCATTTCTTTCCTAGATCAAACTTTAATTCCAGCTTTCCCCACTTCTAATAGTCAAAGTTTGACACTGACACTCAAGTTGGGAAATATGAAGGCTAAGTATTTTAACCTAGCCTTTCATTACTGGTGATCCAGATAAATTTCCATGAAGTCCATGAAGTTACTGGTACCCCTACAACTTCTCCTTTAGAATGGTATTGCCTAGACTTATTGCCTTTGACTCATTTTCTCAAACAAGATCTTGGTCTGTTTTTCTTTATTAAACGGCATAATATTCCAGACTCAAAATCTCAGCCATTCTGCTCCCCAGCAAATCACTGTTTCATGTCAATTCTAGCTTATAACGTTATCTGATATCCATCTCTTCCTTTTAATTCCCCATAACACTACCCAAGTTCAGGCCCTCAATGTCTTGCACATCATTTAGCTTTATTGGTATTTACTGAGGTTAGTTTCAAAGTACTATGGTACGCATTTTGGAAAGAGATAAGAAAAAAGAAATAGCACTTAATGAAGGCCCTCTATGGGTAAACAAGATAATAGCTTACCCCTTTAGTTCTTTAAATAAGTCTGCAAGGTAAGTGATATTTGCCACATTCTGAAGGTTAGGAAATTAGGATTCACTGAAATCAAAATAACTTGTCACATGTGTTATTTGGTGGAGCAGAACTTTGTTTTACCTTGACTTTTTTCCATTATAAATACATGACTGTTCCACATGTTGGAAATGACACAGCAAGTGAATAACTCCTAATCTCAAGGAATTTACAATTTAGTAAGGAAGATGTGTATAGAAAGAACCATGGGGACTTCACTGGTGGTCCAGTGGCGAGGACTCCACACTCCCAATGCAGGGGCCTGGGTTCAACCCCTGGTGGGGAACTAGACCCCACATTCCGCAACTAAGAGTTCACATACCACAACTGAAAAATCCTGCATGCCGCAACGAAGATCCTGCAGGCCACAACTGAAGATTCTGCATGCAGCAATGAAGATCCCGCATGCCACAACTAAAGATCCCCATGCCGCAACTAAGACCCGGTGGAGTTAAATTAATTAATTAATTAATTAATTAATTAATTAATTTTAAAAAGAACTATGATTCCAAGATCAAAATGTCATAAGTGATATAAGACATAAGGTACAGTGGG
>NW_006779073.1:0-88788 GCF_000442215.2 Lipotes vexillifer | reverse complement strand
TCCTGCTGAGGAGTTTGGGAAAAGCTTTCTAGAGGTGAACAGGTATTGAACTAAGCTTTAAAAGATGAATAAAATTCAGATAAAAAGAGTGGAATAAAGGTACCTGGGGATACACAAGAATATGAAAGACAATAATTGAAATCTTGGAATGAGGCCAAATCATAATTGGCTTCATTAGGGCATTTGGACTTAATTCTGCATTCAACAAAGGAAAAGAAGTGATTAAAAAGGGATATGAGAGGAGCTTCAAGATGACGGAAGAGTAAGACGCGGAGATCACCTTCCTCCCCACAAATACATCAGAAATACATCTACATGTGGAACAACTCCTACAAAACACCTACTGAACGCTGGCAGAACACCTCAGACCTCCCAAAAGGCAAGAAACTGCCCACGTACCTGGGTAGGGTAAGAGAAAAAAGAAAAAGCAGAGATAAAAGAATAGGGACCTGCACCACTGGGAGGGAGCTGTGAAGGAGGGAAGTTTTCCACACACTAGGAAGGTCCTTCCCGGACAGAGACTGCAGGTGGTGGAGGGGGGGAGCTTCGGAGCCACGGAGGAGAGGGCATCAACAGGGGGGCGGAAATGAGCATGAGACGCTAAGGCTGCTGCTGCAGCAACCAAGAAGCCTGTGTGCAAGCACAGGTCACTATCGCCTCCCCTACCGGGAGCCTGTGCAGCCCGCCACTGCCAGGGTCCCGTGATCCAGGGACAACTTCCCCAGGAGAACACACGGCGCGCCTCAGGCTGGTGCAATGTCACGGGGGCCTCTGCCGCCACAGGCTCGCCCCACATCTGTACCCCTACCTCCCCCTGGCCTGAGTGAGCCAGAGCCCCCGAATCAGCTGCTCCTTTAACCCTGTCCTGTCTGAGTGAAGAACAGAAGCCTTCAGGCAACCTACACACAGATGCAGGGCCAAATCCAAACCTGAACCCCGGGAGCTGTGTGAACAAAGAAGAGAAAGGGAAATCTCTCCCAGCAGCCTCAGAGGAGCAGCAGATTAAATCTCCACAATCAACTTGATGTACCCTGCATCCATGGAATACCTGAATAGACAACGAATCATCCCAAATTGAGGAGGTGGACTTTGGGAGCAATGATATGTATATTTTTCTCCCTTTTTCTCTTTTTGTGAGTGTGTATGTGTATGCTTCTGTGTGTGATTATTGTCTGTAGAGCTTTGCTTTTACCATTTACCCTAGGGTTATTTTTGTCCGTTTATTTTGTTTTTATTACTTAAGAATGTTTTTTTCTTAATAATTATTTTTTTAATTTATTTTATTTCAGGTTTTAATTTTTTATTTATTTTACTTTATTTTATTTTATCTTCTTCTTTCTCTCTTTTTTTCTCCCTTTTATTCTGAGCTGCGTGGAGGACAGGCTGTTGGTGCTCCAGCCAGGCGTCAGCGCTGGGCCACTGAGGTGGGAGAGCCAAGTTCAAGACACTGGTCCAAAAGAGACCTCACAGCTTCACATAATATCAAACGGCAAAAATCTCCCAGAGATCTCCATCTCAACGACAAGACCCAGCTCCACTCAATGACTAGCAAGCTACAGTGCTGGACAACCTGTGCCAAACAACTAGTAAGACAGGAACACAACCCCATCCATTAGCACAGAAGCTGCCTAAAATCATAATAAGGCCACAGACACCCCAAAACACACCACCAGATGTGGACCTGCCTACCAGACAGAGAAGATCCAGCCTCATCCACCAGAACATAGGCATGAGTCCCCTCCACCAGGAAGCCTACACAACCCACTGAGTCAACCTTAGCCACTGGGGACAGACCAAAAACAATGGAAACTACGACCTGCAGCCTGTGAAAAGGACACCCCAAACAAAGTAAGTTAAGCAAAATGAAAAGACAGAGAAACACACAGCAGATGAAGGAGCAAGGCAAAAACCCACCAGAACTAACAAATGAAGAGGAAATAGGCAGTCTACCTGAAAAGGAATTCAGAATAATGATAGCAAAGATGATCCAAAATATCAGAAATAGAATGGAGAACATACAAGAAACATTTAACAAGGACCTAGAAGAACTAAAGAGCAAACAAACAGTGATGAACAACACAATAAATGAAATTAAAAATTCTCTAGAAGGGATCAATAGCAGAATAACTGAGGCAGAAGCATGGATAAGTGACCTGGAAGATAAAATAGTGGAAATAACTACTGCAAAGCAGAATAAAGAAAAAAAATGAAAAGAATCGAGGACAGTCTCAGAGATCTCTGGGACAACATTAAGCGCACCAACATTCGAATTATAGGGGTCCCAGAAGACGAAGAGAAAAACAAAGGGACTGAGAAAATATTTGAAGAGATTACAGTTGAAAACTTCCCTATTATGGGAAAGGAAATAGTTAATTAAGTCCAGGAAGCACAGAGAGTCACATACAGGATAAACCCAAGGAGAAACACACCAAGACACATATTAATCAAACTATTAAAAATTAAATACAAAGGACAAATATAAAAAGCAGCAAGGGAAAAACAACAAATAACACATAAGGGAATCCCCAAAAGGTTAAAAGCTGATCTTTCAGCAGAAACTCTGCAAGCCAGAAGGGAAAGTCAGGACATATATAAAGTGATGAAGGAGAAAAACCTACAACCAAGATTACTCTACCCAGCAAAGATCTCATTCAGAATGACAGAGAAATTAAAACCTTTACAGACAAGCAAAAGCTAAGAGAATTCAGCACCACCAAACCAGCTTTACAACAAACGCTAAAGGAACTCCTCTAGGCAGGAAACAAAACAGAAGGAAAAGACGTACAATAATAAACACAAAACAATTAAGAAAATGGTAATAAGAACTTACATATCACTAATTACCTTAAATGTAAATAGATTAAATGCTGCAACCAAAAGACATAGATTGGCTGAATGGATACAAAAACAAGACCCGTGTATATGCTGTCTAAAAGTGACCCACTTCTGACCTAGGGACACATACAGACTGAAAGTGAGGGGATGGAAAAGGATATTCCATGCAAATGGAAATCAAAAGAAATCTGGAGTAGCAATTCTCAAATTAGACAAAATAGACTTTAAAACAAACACTATTACAAGAGACAAAGAAGTGCACTACATAATGATCAAGCGATCAATCTAAGAAGAAGATGTAACAATTGTAAATATTTATGCACCCAACATAGGAGCACATCAATACATAAGGCAAATACTAACAGCCGTAAAAGGGGAAATCGACGGTAACACAATCATAATAGGGGACTTTAACACCCCTCTTTCACCAATGGACAGATCATCCAAAATGAAAATAAGTAAGGAAACACAAGCTTTAAATGATACATTAAACAAGATGGACTTAATTGATATTTATAGGACATTCCATTCCAAAACAACAGAATACACATTCTTCTCAAGTGCTCATGGAACATTCTACAGGACAGATCATATCTTGGGTCACAAAGCAAGCCTTGGTAAATGTAGGAAAACTGAAATTGTATCAAGTACCTTTTCCGACCACAACGCTATGAGACTAAATATCAATTTCAGGAAAAAATCTGTAAGAAAAACAAACACATGGAGGCTAAACAACACACTACTTACTAAACAAGAGATCACTGAAGATATAAAAGAGGAAATAAAATAATACCTAGAAACAAATGACAATGAAAACACGACGACCCAAAACCTATGGGATTCAGCAAAAGCAGTTCTAAGAGGGAAGTTTATAGCAATACAATCCTACCTTAAGAAACAAGAAACATCTCAAATAAAAAACCTAACCTTACACCTAAAGCAATTAGAGAAAGTAGAACAAAAAAACCCCAAAGTTAGCAGAAGGAAAGAAATCATAAAGATCAGATCAGAAAGAAATTAAAAAAGAAATGAAGGAAATGATAGCAAAGATCAATAAAACTAAAAGCTGGTTTTTTGAGGAGATAAAAAAGTGGATAAACCATTAGCAACACTTATCAAGAGAAAAAGGGAGAAGACTCAAATCAATAGAATTAGAAATGAAAAAGGAGAAGTAACAACTGACACTGCAGAAATACAAAGGATCATGAGGGATTACTACAAGCAACTATATGCCAATAAAATGGACATCCTAGAAGAAATGGACAAATTCTTAGAAATGCACAACCATCTGAGACTGAATGAGGAAGAAATAGAAAATATGATCAGACCAATCACAAGCACTGAAATTGAACCTGTGATTAAAAATCTTCCAACAGGGGCTTCCCTGGTGGCACAGCGGGTGAGAGTCCTCCTGCCGATGCAGGGGAAATGGGTTCGTGCCCTGGTCCGGGAAAATCCCACATGCCGCGGAGCGGCTAGACCCGTGAGCCATGGCCGCTAAGCCTGTGCGTCCAGAGCCTGTGCTCTGAGACCAATCACAAACACTGAAATTGAAACTGTGATTAAAAATCTTCCAACAAACAAAAGCCCAGGACCAGATGGCTTCACAGGCGAATTCTATCAAACATTTAGAGAAGAGCTAACACCTATCCTTCTCAAACTCTTCCAAAATATAGCAGAGGGAGGAACACTCCCAAACTCATTCTATGAGGCCACCATCACCGTGATACCAAAACCAGACAAAGATGTCAAAAAGAAAGATAACCACAGGCCACTATCACTGACGAACATAGATGCAAAAAATCTCAACAAAATACTAGCAAACAGAATCCAACAGCACATTAAAAGGATCATACACCATGATCAACTGGGGTTTCTCCCAAGAATGCAAGGATTCATCAATATACGCAAATCAATCAACGTGATACACCATATTAACAAAATGAAGGAGAAAAACCATATGATCCTCTCAATCGATGCAGAGAAAGCTTTTGACAAAATTCAACACCCATTTATGATAAAAACCCTCCAGAAAGTTGGCATAGTGGGAACATTTCTCAACATAATAAAGGCCATATATGACAAACCCACAGCCAACATCGTCCTCAATGGTGAAAAACTGAAAGCATTTCCACTAAGATCAGGAACAAGACAAGGTTGCCCACTCTCACCACTCTTACTCAACATAGTTTTGGAAGTTTTAGCCACAGCAATCAGAGAAGAAAAGGAAATAAAAGGAATCCAAATCGGAAAAGGAGAAGTAAAGCTGTCACTGTCTGCAGATGACATGATCCTATACATAGAGAATCCTAAAGATGCTACCAGAAAACTACTAGAGCTAATCTGGTAAAGTACTAGGATAGAAAATTAATGCACAGAAATCTCTGCATTCTTATACACTAATGATGAAAAATCTTAAAGAGAAATTAAGAAAACACTCCCATTTACCACTGCAACAGAAATAATAAATTATCTAGGAATAAAGCTACCTAAGGAGACAAAAGACCTGTATGCAGAAAATTATAAGATACTGATGAAAAAAATTAAAGTTGATATAAATAGATGGAGAGATATACCATGTTCTTTGATTAGAAAAATCAACATTATGAAAATGACTCTACTACCCAAAGCAATCTACAGATTCAGTGCAATCCCTATGAAACTACCAATGGTTTTTTCCATAGAACTAGAACAAAAAATTTCACAATTTGTATGGAAACACAAAAGACCCAGAATAGCCAAAGCAATCTTGAGAAAGAAAAAACAGGCTGGAGGAATCAGGCTCCCTGACTTCAGACTATTCTACAAAGCTACAGTAATTAAGACAGTATGGTACTGGCACAGAAACAGAAATATAGATCAAAGGAACAGGATAGAAAGCCCAGAGGTAAACCCACGCACATATGGTCACCTTATCTTTGATAATGGAGGCAAGAATATACAGTGGAGAAAAGACAGCCTCTTCTACAAGTGGGGCTGGGAAAACTGGACAGCTACATGTAAAAGAATGAAATTAGAACACTCCCTAACACCATACACAAAAATAAACTCAAAATGGATTAAAGAGCTAAATGTAAGGCCAGAGACTATCAAACTCTTAGAAGAAAACATAGGCAGAACACTTATGACATAAATCACAGCAAGATCCTTTTTGACCCACCTCCTAGAGAAATGGAAATAAAAACAAACAAATTGGAGCTAATGAAACTTAAAAGCTTTTGCACAGCGAAGGAAACCATAAAGAAGACTAAAAGACAACCGTCAGAATGGGAGAAAATATTTGCAAATGAAGCAACTGACAAAGGATTAATCTCCAAAATTTACAAGGAGCTCATGCAGCTCAATAACAAAAAATTAAATCTTTGGCCTTTTGAATCATGTCTAATCAGAATTTTTATTAATAGTGCTGTGCAAAATAGCAGTTACAATTTTCAAATGGAGAAATGTCTTCTTTATGCCTTGTATAAGTCTATTCCAGACAACAGTATTTTCCTGACCACACTATTTCAGGGCCATCAATCAAATAAGAAGCAATTTATTTCTCTAGATCTTGGAACATTTCAATTCCCATCTCTACTTATTCTTGTGGAATGAGGATCTTGGTGGGAGTGTAAATTTATACAGCCACTATCGAGAACAGTATGGAGGTTCCTTAAAAAACTAAAAATAGAACTACCATACGACCCAGGAATCCTACTACTGAGCATATACACTGAGAAAACCATAATTCAAAAAGTGTCATGTACCATAATGTTCACTGCAGCACTATTTACAATAGCCAGGTCATGGAAGCAACCTAAATGCCCATCGACAAGATGAACAGATAAAGAAGTTGTGGTACATATATACAATGGAATATTTCTCAGCCATAAAAAAGAACAAAACTGAGTCATTTTTTGAGACATGGATGGATCTAGAGACCGTCATACAGAGTGAAGTAAGTCAGAAAGAGAAAAACAAATATTGTATATTAACGCATGTATGTGAAAATGGTACAGATGAACCAGTTTGCAGGGCAGAAGTTGAGACACAGATGTAGAGAACAGACATTTGGCCACCAAGGGGGGAAAACCGTGGTGGGGTGGGGATGGTGGTGTGCTGAATTGGGTGACTGTGATTGACATGTATACACTGATGCATATAAAACTGATGACTAATAAGAACCTGCAGTATAAAAAAAAACAAAGAAAAACAACTAATACTAAACTTTCTTTGGGTTATTTGTATGGAAATACATTAATATAAATGTTTCAGACATTACATGAAATTTCTAAAAATCTTATATGTTCTGGTATAATGTTATATGTCATAATTCTAGTTATTACTTTAAAATATATATTTCAGAACAAAATATCCTTATTAATTGCATTAATATGAACTTTCATCAAATCTTTAACCGTGGTCATTTGTAAGTCTTTTGTCATTTACAGACAGTTCTGGGTGTACTCTGATGCTTTCACAAAAATGTTCCTATAAAAGGGTTTAATCTTCAAGGTGTTCATGGAAAAGCCTCTGACAAGTACAGGTTTCTGGTAACTGAGTATACTGCTGAACTGAATGAATAAGCATTTTCAAAACTCTAATGGAAAACTGGTGAATTCATAAAAGTGCTAACGAAAGATCAAGATGAAAAAAAATTTACATGGGACTCAGTGAACCGATGAGGATGATTATAATTTTTGTGACCTTTTGTTTGAATAAAAGAAAATCCCACAAGGACTCAGAGGCAAAAAATATAGAAATCAATTTTCACTACAAAGTAAAGGAGCTGTTACAGTGGAGGATTACTGGACTGAATGGCAATATTATGACATAGTATGAGTGTGTTTCGTGTTTGGTAATTGCAATCATTGTTGCTTTTGCTGTGGTCATCCATTTACAATGCTTGGTGTCAGTTTATCTCTTGTAAAAATAAAATACAGTGAAAAATAAAACCTATGATTTTGATTTTAAAATTTTAATTATTTTGCCCTTTTTATAAAATCTTCAGTTTATGAGCAAATGAATGTATGTTTCATAGTAGTTTAAAATACTTTATATAAAAAATAAATTAAAAAAATTTTTAAAAATACTTTATGTGACATTGGAAGATTGTCTCAATTTGGAAAGCAAAGCAATTATGCCAGTAGGTACTCAATCAATGACAAATGTTGTTTATTAGATAACTGCTAAGAATACATTTTATAAATTAACCCATATAATGCTTTATCAGTATTACGGTCTCTCTCATGATTGTTAAATATGCCAACAGCTTCAAGTGTTAAATAAATTGCTTCAGTCTGGAAAAAAAATTAATTCTAACAGTTGGCTAATTATTCTTAGTACTAATATTAGATATATAATATAATGTGTTTTAGTGTGCCTATAGTATTTGAAACACCATGGGCAAAGTACAGATTTACAATAAATGATGGTGCAGCCTTGATAGTTTAGGAGTCTGGCTAGTTACCCTTAAAACTGCTTTTTCCCCAATTATTTTTTTTATTTTATAATTTTACTGTCAAGCACTACTATTGAGCTCTATAATATAGCTGTGTCTAGTGCGCCTGTATATTCTGGGCACTGAACCAAGTGCCTGGCACATGTGCATGTGTGCCTGTGCACGTGCGCACACACACAGGTGTTCAATAAATGATTCCTGAATAAATGAAGGAAAGGCTATTAACTAGGTTTTCTTATGCTGCACTTGAACTTTACTGAATAACATCAAGACAAAGGAAAGTCTTGTTAGGTAATGGCTGTGCAAACAAATCATTAACTAAATTAAATGCCAGCATGTCCTCCAATCTAAAACAGAATCCATTTAATAATTTCTTTTTCTTAAAAGGAAGAGGGAAATAAACAAGAGGGTTTTTGTTTATTTTTGTTTTGATTTTTACTATGATCACATGGCAACATCAATACTGGATGAAAATTCAGTTTTGAGCCATTAAACATTTTTGAAAAACTTCACTGAATGAAATATGAAGGGTCCCTCAAACTCTCATGACCCCTTGCCATGAATTTGGGGTAGGTATGTGCTTTTTTCATGTGTGTTCACTTGGCATTTCTTTTATTTGTTGATTGTTTTTATGTTGATTGCCCAATTTCCCACTTGTAGCCTTTCAGAGTTTCTAATCTTCCCTGCTTGTCAATCTCTAATCTCCACTGATATTTGCTCATTACCAACCCCAAGACAGATGCAATCCTCCGGAATGTTGACTACAGTTGAAAATGGATCAGCAAATGCTTTATCAAACAACTTTTAATGGTCCTATCTGGAGTGGATTTTTAAAAATCTGAATCTTGACAATTCTTTGCCACCTGTGAGAGCCATCTCCTAACTAGGACTTAAAAAAATAAACAAGCAAAAGATACTGGCACACCACCAAGAAACATTTTTCTCTCTTCTCTTTTAGCCACTACCATAACTGGTAACCATTTATGGCCTTTATAAATATCTAAACAAAAATATTTTGAGACCTAATAGTGTTTTGGACAGTGTACTATATCAAATATGCATAATTTGTTAGGTGAAAATTTAAGAGTTTTGGTTTGGACTGAACAGTTAATGAAGGATATTTACCCAAAATGAAATGGTAAGAGATAATTTTTAGGTAGGAATTATATTTGGTTTCTCATATCCTAGTAAATTGTCTCAGCACTTACAACACATATTTCATTACTCACTGAATGTCAGGTCATAACTCTCAATGAAGGTTTCTATGGCTTATGAATCACTGTTCCAGTGCACAGCCATGGAAATGCCATCGAAAGATTATCAATGCAGAACTGCAAAATCATGGTTCATGATTTCAGATCTGAAATCAACCTCGAGTTTGGCTACTCCATTCTACCTCTATTTCAAAAATATCAAGACCCAAATCCAGGAAGCTTGGGATCTGTTCAGGGTCAGAAAAATCTAGCGGATAAACTAACAACAGAAGCTAGATTCACTACACCGGAACCCTATTCAAGGGCTCTCCTCATTTTTACCAGCTAGCAGTAGTACAGACAGGGTATTGCTGCTACTTTCTGAATTTATATCTCTTAAAACCATTAATACTTGCATATCAAAGATAATGCAACCAAGCCAGTCACAGAGACAGGCAAAAAGGCATTTTTTCCATAAGATGCTGGTCCTAAAACTTACTGTGAAAAGGCCATGAGAGCCAAACTGAATTGTGATCTTCACCCCTGAAAAACTGTTCTCTCCTTCCTGCTGGTTATAGACAGAAACTTTGGTATAAAAACAAAAAATCCAGATTTCATACTTTCATCCCAGAACAACTGCACAAATGCAGCCTGACTGAATGCACTAAATAGAGTCTTTCAAAAGTTGCTTTCAGTAAGAGAGTTAATAAATTTAAAAAAACATCATGTTACAGTGTATTTCTAACTTCCATATTTAGTAAGTGCCATTTATGTAATGTGCGTATGACAAATATTGTAAGGGATTTTTTTTTTACTGCTTTGCCATTCCTCCAAAGTGAAAGGAGTCAAAGGTTATGGGATATATAATTTAAGAATGTGAAGAGAAAATTATTTTTATGGGATAATTTTAATGCAGTGTCCTCCTAAGAAAAAGTAACTTACATTATTTTACTCTATTTTGGCGTCCACGGTCTTTCATTTTGGAGGCAAATTAGCAGCATATGGTAACACAGAATATACTGGAAATTAATTATGAACTTTACTATGGCAAAATGCTTTACTGAGATCTTCTGCGGTGGACTTGGTCTCAACCACCTAAGAAGCATTTCCAAAACTGCTTTAAAACACATTTCAATGACAAATTTTACAGTTTCCTATTAGTAGGCTGTTTACAAGTATATAATATACTTTGTGTGAACTAAATACCACTTCTACTGAAATAGTCAAGAAATATCTTTTTATGTTAGGAGTAATACCTGTTGGTAGGTACAAAAGCACTTATTAAAACCAAAACCACCTTAAATATGGGCATGAAAACCTTGCTTTATAAGGTCACCCCTCAAACAGCCAAAGAAAATTCTGAAATCTGTGCTTCTGCCTCTCTTCTTTCCTCAGTACAACCCCCTCCACGAGACCCTACGATCCTAAAATCCAACCGATCCTACCTTAAAGCTCAATATACACTATAACCTCCCCAAGTGTCTAATTCTGTCTCTCCTTACGTATACTATGGCAAGTTTCTACACTGCGAGATGCTGAATTTCCCCAAAGGGAGATTTCCTCCCTCTCGTTTCTTTGGCCTTTTCTCTCTCATCTCTGCCCCTTCTCTCCGTCAGTCCCCCTTCCCTTACCCTGACCTTCTATTTCCAATGCACTTTTCTACCTTGCCTCCTCTGCTTTCACCAAATCACACCTCAGCTTCCTACAGAGAATACTAAAGTGCCCTGACTGGGAGAGAAATTATGTGGTATTTTTTTCCCTTCGAACTCCTGCCTTGTGAATACCTGCAGTTCCTTTTCCTTGGGGCCATCCTTTTCGGGGCAGGGGGAGGTAGGGAAGCCCTTCTCTGCTCCGTCCGTCTGGCACATTCGGGGCTACAACGGCGGGGCGGGGCGGGGCGGGACAGGGCGAAGTTGGCCTTTACTGCGCCACAGCAGGTGGGGGGTGGGGCGCTAACGAACCGCGCCCAGTCCGATCTCGGACTGACTGAACTGAGGCAGCGAAGGAGACGGGGCCGCCCCCACACCCCGGGACAGGAACTCACCTTCTCTGAGGCAAGGGCGGGTGTCTACTTTAAAACTACTGTCCCCCCTCCCCGCCGCCGCCATAGTGGAGCCGCCAAAGCCGCCGCCGCCGTCGCCGCAGCCACCGGCGGGCGGGCAGGCAGGGGTGGAGGTGGCGGAGGAGACAGTCACAACCGCTGCCGCCGCCGCCGCCGCCGCCGCGCAGGCGGTGTAGGAGGAGGAGGCGGCAGAGACGGTAGCTTCCTGAGAGGAAGACTCCGCCGCCAGCGGTGTGGCTGTGCTCCGCGCCGCCGCCATCGCAGCGAGGCGCGGACAATTGCACTTCGTCTCTTTCCAGTTAAGTTCCTTTGTCTCCGCCTCCTTCTTAGCCCCGCCCCCTTGCCCCTCTTCTCTCTTTGGCTCAAGCCTCGTTCTCACTCCTTCTCTCCACCAATAGGAACGCTTCAGATCCGCGGGCCACCCCTCCCCTCCCCCCACAGCTCGGCGTCACCCGCCTCCCTTTGGAGGGGAAGCAACGGTGACCAAGGGCAAAGGGCAAAAAGCGCGGGATGTAAAAGCACGTGGGCCTCACACAGTGAAGCTTCTTCCGTTGGAGGAGCTAATCTAAATCCAATTTAAGGTAAAAAAAATGTCTGGAAACCAATTTATTTCACCCCCCAAATAGCTCTAAAATATATGTTCTCCTGCCTTTCTTACAGCCCTCAGTGAACAGAAATAAACCTTGGTCATGAAGCGTTTCATCATGGGCCCTAAGGTCCTGCTTAACTATTGATCTACCCATCTAAATTACAATAAAAACCTGGGAATCCAGTACCCAACCAAAAATCTAGAATATTACTTATAATTTGAATCTCCTCACCATCTTTTCCTCAACTTCCAAAGAAACCAATATCTTGATTTATATTATTATTTCCATACCCCTTTTACATACATTCTAGCACATAGATGTGTGCCTAAACCATGTTGTTTAGTTTTTGTTTTCAAATTTAACAAAAATTTATATATTTTTCTAGGTGGCATTTTGGGGCTTGTTTCTTTCACTAAAATTTTGTTTCTGAGATTCATCCATATAGCTGTAGTTCACTCACTGTCAATGCTGTACAATATCCATCCATTTCTCTGTTGATGGGTATGTGTCATGGTGCATCTGTGCAAAAGTTTCTCTTAGGTATGCTCTCCTTTCCAGTCTCACTTCCATTACCCTATTTCAAGTACTCATCATCTCTTGCCAGAACTATGACATCTGTCCCACTGGTCTCCTTTTCTCTGATCTCAAACCCTCCAATCTATTTCCATTTTGCTGCCATTTATCAATAGCTCAACTCTGCTTGTTAGACAGTCAAAGGACACACCTTTGCACTATTAGTCTCCCCTCTTACTTCCTTATCTCATCTCCTTCCACTGCCTCCACCTCCCCACACTTCTTTTACTTTATTATTTAGCTGTATTAAATCTTCTTACAGATTCCTATAAAAACTGTTATTTCATGATGTAATGCTATTGTATATATTGCTCCTTCTTCCTGAAATGCCCCTTTCCCCACATTAGGCACCTTCCTACTGAATCATTATACACCCCTGGAAACCCAAATAATACGTCACTTCTTCCAGGTAACATGTCCTGTCTCTGCTTAGACTTAATTCCACCCTCCTCTGTGCTACACCTATATCTTGTGCACATTTTTACTGTGTGCCTCTCTTGTCCATAGCCTGGGACCATTTTGAGACAAAAGGCAGTTTGTTTTATTTCCGACTTCTCATGGTCCAGCACAGTAAAGTCCTAGGGCAAAGGTCAAAAACCAGGGGTCCCCAAGCCTAGGTCCCTAAGTCCTTAGGTCTGGTCCACAGATACGTTTTAACTGCACAATTATTTATTTACTTGCCTGTCAACATTTGAAAGGGGCATTTCATACAAAAGAAAAAAGTCTCTTAAAAGCATTTGAAGATTTGGCAGTATTGGTTGTGTATTCCTGACTGGCAACAACTGGCTGGAGCTGAATAGCAAATTCAGAGACTTGGAGTGCTAGGCTCTTAAGTACATTTTCTATGTTGTTTTTGTGCTTCAATAATTTACCCAAGATTACCTGAGTCATTAGGTGGTTTCTCTAATGTTCTTTCCTTTCCTTCTCTAAGTTAGTGCAGCATTCATTCATCAAAGAAACTACTGGAAAGATCATGCACAAGAAATATTCCACTGAAATAGCCAGTAGGACAAGGTAAGCATAAGAAGGAGTGTTACTTTATTCCTTCCAATATGCGAGGGGGAATCCCTCAAAAGCATTTTTTCTGAAAATATGAATCACAGTCTGCTGTATAAGAACTATTCAGTCAGAATCTCCTGGGAGTGTGCATCATTCAGGATTCAGTCAGAAAAAGAGAAACTGCACTAGGTATTTTGAACAGAAATGATTTAATATAGGGAATCAGGTATTTTTTTAAAATTAGAAAGGTTAGAGGACTAAAACTCAGAGGACTTTCCCGAATACTGTCAGCTGGTATTGGATAGCCTTTCCATCTCCTTCTATGCTCTCCCTTGTGTTGCAGAAGCTGGAAGCCTATGAATTACATTTCCCAGACTTTTTGGCCAGCAGGATTCTGAATATGGTTTAGGTCTCACCAATGGTAAACATTTTAGAATAGAATGGAGATAAAAGCCATTGTTTACATGCACTCCAACAGATACAAAACATGAGTTTTTGTGGTGGCCTTAACATTCTTCTGCAAGGTTTGCACCCAAAGGCTTTGGAGGACCTGTAAGATTAGTAATGGTTTTCTGGAGCCCACTGACCTCTGTGTGACAGTTACAATTTCCTGTCTTTGGACTATAGCAGTCAACAAACATTTATTAAATTATAGAGTTACTTCTTCCTTCTTAGGCACTATGGAAAATTCTGTGTCTGCTGTTCAATCAAACAGTAAAAAGAGGGGAGAGGATAATGCATGAAGTAAAATAAAGTAGTTCATTTTCTGCACATTCCCCAACTCCATTTGGTGACATGCCATAAAACAAAAATGCCACCAAATCTGAGTTATACACTGTGACAATATGCACCTACTTTCCTGTCTTCTTCTTATCTTCTCATTGCTCTCTATGAGAGTAATGCTATTAAGTGAATGCCAAAGTAATTTCTTTCACAAGAGAGAGAAGATGGAATGGGGCAGAGAGTAACAATTGATGAAAGCCTGCTATGGGCTAGTCTTTTCCCATAATTTCCCAGTCATCTCACAACAGTGATATTACACTGGGCTCATTAACCCCGTTTAAAGAATGCACTCAGCCTCATGGATGTAACTAACTTTTCCATGGTTTTCAATTTAGTGATTGAAATGGTTTGTTTATATCACTGGGCCAGAGGGAGGAGGACAGTATTGGTTGAAATGAGTTTTAACTACCAACTCCCCAAATCATAAAGAGAAGACAGGGGTGGGGGGTTGTGGAAGTGGGTCTAAGGTGGAGGTCAAAAATAAATAAAGGAGTATATCTTTGAATATTTGAGAAATCAATAAGAAAAAGCATACCAATTGTTATTTTGCTATTTCTACAGTGAAACATAATATGCATTGTTTGGAATAATGTGGGGAAATTAAAAATTCATTATTGCCAAATACGATACACTTAAAGATATCAGAAAATGGAAAAAATAATTAGAACATAATTTAGTGGCATATAGCTAGTGTGATTGACATAATAGGGAGGGTGGGAGGGAGGGAGACGCAAGAGGGAAGAGATATGGGGATATATGTATATGTATAGCTGATTCACTTTGTTAAAAAGCAGAAACTAACACACCATTGTAAAGCAGTTATACTCCAATAAAGATGTTTAAAAAAATGAATCTAAGTAGAACAGTGATGTTCACATTTTATCAACAAATAAATCAAAGCTGAAAAACAATGGCAATCAAATATCCGGTTGTTCAACAACAGTAAAATTAAAGAAAAGCAAATAGACACATTGATATGTACAAATAAGAAAGACATAAAATAGCATGTATAATGTGACAAAGTTTTAAACAAAAAATATATGCATATGAACATACAGATATAACTGAATTATGTACAAACACATAAAATGTATCTGCAGAACACTAATAGTATTTCATATTTCTCCATTGTTGAAGCAGTAATAGTTATATAGATAAAATTATGACAGCATAATATGTATCTCATTAGGAATTGATGTTATAGAAGTATATTTTTATTAATATGAAAGTTGTAAAATATCTATACAGTTAAATGAAAAGGAAGTTATACAGAGGCTTCACAGAAAATATATCTGTGTATGCCTAATGTCTTGGTCTCATGGTATACACTTAAGTATGTTCTCATTCTTGTTCTCTGCTCCCCACCCCCATCACACAGACACACAGACACATAGACAGATAGACAGACAGACACACACACACACACACACACACACACACACACACACAGAACTCTCTTGTCAGTCTAGAGAGGGTCTGAGGGGAATATCCTACCATGTGATTTAGCATCCAGATCTCTACCAGAATCACTCTTAATGCTCCATATGCTCCATAAACATACAGAAAATTCTCACTGGTTGGGAACTATAGGGAAGTGTTTTCCTAAACCTAAGTTTATCGTCTATGATGGGTTAAGGGAAGAGCAGTTTAGGTATTGGTCACTTTATCACCCAATGGAGTTTGGAGTCAGGGACAAATTTCAGCGCCCCACCTTCACTTGTTTCATGTGCTTTCCTGACTTCTGATTTTTACATTTTATGTTATCCATCCTCTTTACATCGCCATGCAGCTCTTGCTTTACGAGACATCAATTGCCCTCTTAGGTCCTATTTAGAGTTGTTCTTTCAGCTAGAGACTGCTCAGCATTAAAGTGACAATGAAGTTAAATAAAAGTAATTGCCTAAGTAATAGTATGAGCTAGAAATTTTTTTAAATTTAGAACTAATCTTACTACCCAGCCAATAATTATTTTCTGTATGTAAATAACATCAGGATAAATGTCACTGTAGCCATTTTTGTTATTGCAAAAGGTTGTATTTCACGTGACCATTTAAAAAATATTTAGCTCTATTATAGAGAGATTTTATGCTACAGGAAGTGTCTGAGAATTTAGTTTGCTGATATCTGGTGTGCGTGTGTGTGTGTGTGTGTGTGTGTACTGAACAGACCAGATCCATGTCTTTGAAATTCTCTTCAACAGAGCCACTCACAAGTCTTTTCTTCAGGAAAGATTTTCTTTTAAAATAGCTGCATTCTAGAAGTGTTTGGGTGAGGGTCTGAATATTTTTACAGGGTCTTGTAAAACTACATAAAAGCACCACAGGACATTTACTTCACTATAATAATGAGTTGGCATTTATTGGGTGCTGAACACGATGACAGAGGATGTGACCTACTTCAGGTCCTACGAAGACTTATGGGTCTGACTATGGGATACACACCAGCTGACTCTCACTTTAGCACTCAATCTAACAGACCTACTCCCTTCAGTATTTTGTCTTGTCAGCCTCCAGGGACAGCATAGATGTGAGGTCCCCAGAAGTAAGGATCTTGCAACTCTATAGCAAGTTTATATAGTGATAGTTCACAGAGTCCTTCCCCAAAGACACCTATAGCCTTTTACTTAACTAATTGTACATTGGGGAACAATTACCCAGGCATATTTAGGCTCTTGGACATGGAGTTCTAGTTGACATTGATGCCTGAAGACCTAAAGCATATTCATGGATCTCTGTTTGAGAGGGAGCATATGAATTATCCCAGGTCTGACTCACCGTGGTTCTAATAAGTCTATGAAACAATCTGCTTGGCATCTCCCTGATCCACAAATATATAATTAGAGTAAATGTCATGGCAGGTGGCAGAACCTCCACATCGGTTCCTTAGCCTGTGAGGAAAAAGCTATTATTCTGGGGAAATCCAAGTGGAAGCCTCTGAAATTGCTACTACTCTGGCCAAGACAGTAAATTTTTAAAAAATCTTGTGGGGAGTGGCAGAAATTTGTCCCACTCTTAAAGACTTAGAGGATGCAGTGGTAATAATGCTCATCATTTTCCCACTTAATTTATCAGTCTGGACCATAAAAAGTCCAGAGGGACTATGGAGGAGGAGAGTAAGCCACCACAAACTGAAACAAGTATTAGCCTCAATTGCAGCTGCCATATTGGTTGTGGTATCTTTGCTAGAGCAGATTAACATGGCTTTAAGTACACAGGACATGGCCACTAGTCTAACAAATGAGTTCTTTCCCATCTTTACCATGAAGAACGTCCAGGCACAGTTCACATTCACATGATTTGGACAACCTAATTAATGTAAGCCTTTGTCCCAGAGATATGTTAACATTCCAATTCTATTATAACATAGTTTGAAGAGATATGGAACATGTAGATATTCTGCAGAATATTGCTTTGGTCCACTATATAGATGATATCATGTTAATTGGATCAGATGAGAAATAACTGGTAGGTACATTTGAGTCCTTAGTAAAACAGATAATGTTCAGAGGGTGGGAGATAAAACCATCACAGATTCACATCAGTGAAGTTTTTAGGGGTCTAGTGGTGTTGGGCACACAGGGACAATCTTATGAACGTACAGGATGTATTATAGCATTTTTAGCCATCCACCATCAAGTAGGATAGATAAGACACCTGATAGACCTCTTCAGATTTTGGAGGCAGCATATTCCAACTTGGAAGTACTGTTCTGACACATTTACCTAGTGGTATGCAAGAATACCAACTTTTAGTTGGGCTTAATTGAGAAAAGGCTCTGTAGTAGGTCCAAGTTGGGGTGTATGCAGCCTTGCTGCTTGGGCCATATGACCCAACAGATCCTACGATATTAAAGGTAGGTACATGTAGAGGGAATAGATGATGTGTACTTTATGGCAAGCCTCAGCAGGATATTTATGACACAATCTCTGATGTCCTGGAGCAAGAGCATGACATGTGCAATGAAGAATTAGATACCATTCAAAAAAGACCCCCCAGCACATTATTCGGCCTTGGTAGAGGCAAAGCACCTGATCCTTTGACACTAAGTGAATATACAGCTAGAATTTCCCATCATGAGCTGAATACTGTCAGACCCACAAAATCATAAACTTGAGTGGGTCCAGCAATGATTCATTGTAAATTGGAAGTGATATGGCTGGGATTGGGCATGGGCAGGTCCCCAAAGCACAATTAAACTACTGGTGTGGGTGGCCCAGCCTCTCAAGTTAGCAAAACTGTTGCATCAGAGACTCAAGTCTCAAGTCATACTTGTGGCCACAGGAGATTCCTTATGACTCGCTTGGAGAAAGAAACATTCATGCATGGGTTGGCCCAGTATGCAGGTACAAGCTGAACATGGAATGCTGCTGCACTAAGCTTCGCCTAGAGGTAGCCTTGAAAGACATACCTTTTAAGGGTAAAGTTTCCCAATGTGCAGTGCTATAGGGAGAGCATCTGGTCATTCACCTTGGTTCAAAGAAAACTGGCCCAAGGTAAGAATACATATGAATTCACAGGCAGTGGAGAATGACTTGTCAAGTTGGTCAGGGTCCTGGAAGGAGAAAGATAGAATATCCAGTACAAGAAAATCTGAAGAGGAGTTATGTGGATGGACTAATGGGAGTAGGCAAAAAGTGAACATCTTTGTATTGCGTATTAATACCCACTAAAGAGCACCTACCACAGAAGAGGTACTAAACAATCAAGCAGACAGAATAAGCTAGCCAGTTGACCTTAGACAGTTCCTGTTAGAAGCCTACTACAGTGCTAGCAAAATGGTTACTTGAAGGGAGCATTAATATAATTAATGAATTATATTAATCAATTAATGTAATTAATGTTCATTAATGAAAATGATGTAGGATATGTATGGACCCAACAGTATGTATCTCCTGATTCCATTTCTCTGTTTAGCAGTCCCACTATTATGCTCTGTCACTCTGTCCCATCTTTTCCTTTTGGAGATCAATGGAAAATTTTCTCCTATATCATACTATAGAATAATTTCAGGGGTTAGGAAAACACATGAAAGAAAAGAAAATGATAAAAAATATTCTTTTCTTTACCAACTCCATTAGGTAATTTATCCTATAACCACTGAATGTTGAAAACAATGTGAACTGGGACTCAAATGCATAACTGTCTGACTCCAAATAAATATTTAATACCACTAAATTCCATGACAGTCTGTTACACAGCAATAGATAACTGGAACAGTAGGTATTAAAGTGACTTCTTTATGTGAGGGAGAAAGCAGAGTGAGGCCAGTTTCTGAATGTGCCCAATGTGACAAACCTTCTTAGGTTTTCTCATTTTCTCCTCCCAGTGATCATGCAAGGAAGGTTCCATTGCTCCCATTTTGAAGATGGGCAATGCCTGAGTTACAGGAGGTAAATTACATTTTCTGGGATAGGCGCGTGTGTGCGCACACACACACACACACACGTCTGGAGACTATACATCCAAATATTGCTATTGATTTATCTTGTGATGTGGCAAGATGAGAGGCAACAACATAAAAATTTCCTCTTATATTGATATATTTTCTAATGCTTGCCTCAAATATATTAATTTGGTCATCAGGAAAAGAACTTGATATACATTTTTAAAATGTAAGAAATGGAGTTTTAAAATGAATCAAAAAATTATTTTGTGTAAATGTATTTCTCTTACATTCAAAGGTGTTAAATATGTATCATTGACAGAAAAAAATGAGGTTATAAACACCTTTTACCTGCATCTTTTGTTTAGTCATATATCACAGTATATTTATAGTGTTAATATATAGTATATATTTTTTTCAATAATATAATATATAATACTATATATTCTCTTAGTATGTCATTAACTTCTGAACACTCCTTACACCTTTCTCTTCCTCTCCCTCTCTCTCTCTGTCTCTCTCTCTTTCCCCAGGGTCTCACACAAACACACACACCTTTCTTGTTAGCTGAGAAAAGATCTAAAGAATACTTTTTGTCATGTGATTTAGTGTTTGAGTGCTCTGCCTGATTTCCTGTACCACATAAAACCCCTTCATGCCCCTTCAACTCCTTGTTACCTGTTACGTGATGTCCAAGCTATAATATTGGGCGTCTTTGCCAGATGGCACTGACCTGTGACTAAAAACAATATATATAGCAATCCATTTTAAATATAGATTGTGAAAAAGTATAGAAAAAACCCTAATAGCCATATTCAGTGTTAACCTTTTTCTTCACTCTTAAATTATTATTATGAATTAAAATAATACAATTTTGCATTTACATTATCACATGGTGCTTTTAGGGTCGGTGGATATAAAAGGCCTGCAGACAGAGTCCCCAGTGTGCAGGGACTTAGGGACATTAGCAAAGTGGCCTGGATACAGACTGAAGCAGCAGATGCCAGGATGTCAACTACCCATAACCAGAGCTAACCAGTTTCACTTTAGCCACCGAGAAACTTCTCAGACCATCCATTTCCCAGCAGAGGGTTGATGCGGGTCTGTTCATATAACAGCGCCAGAAGGAGGGCACTGGATTGGACAAAATGCAATAAACTTCCCCAGTCTCCAACCACTAACCTTTATTCTTTTTCTGGTTGGCTGGGAGGAATACAAGTAATGATATATTCAGCAAACATATATTAAGAATATGTTAAATGCCAGGATCAATACTGCTTAAGTTATGTGCATTCTCTCTTTTACTCTTCACTACACTTTTATATGGTGTGTACTTCCACTTCTAGTTCACAGATAGGGAAATAAATGTTTAGGGAAAATACATAACTCTGGTCAATTATCATGCAACCAGCAAGAAGTTTGAAGTCAGGTTTTTTATTAAATATGTCTGTATATTGGATCTCTTTTTGAACATGCCATTTTATTCCTGAACAAATTGTCATCCCCTTGCTATCCATAAATGGGCACTTCTCACTTACAGGTCTAGGTATACAATATCCAAATGTAACAGCACCTTCAAATTAATGACATATCCCCATTCTATTACCCCATTTCTATCCTGGCACAAATCATGCTGAATTGGTGCCTGGATGAAGGGAAAATAATAGAATGAGACTCACCAAAAATTTAGTCTGCCTCCACCCCAAAAGGTTATTCTGTATGCCACAAGGAAGCTTTCCACAAAAGTCTGCTGTCCTTTCCCAATATGATGTTTTTAAAGTTTGGTCAACTAGAGGTTCCTCTTTCCAAAGAATAGAAGTCTCCACACCTGATACTACTTACAACTGTGTGGCTCTTCCAGTGAAGAAAGATCTTAACTTAGTTCTCTGGGCCAGTATTGCTAAATAGCATACCAACTGTGGATCCACCTCATTACAGTGATACCAAATGAGGAGCCACTACAGGATCTGGGATGACGATGCCTATGACTCTCAACATAATAAACAGGCAGCCCCAGCACACCAGGGACTATATGCCAAAGGCCCAAAGTTGTGGAACATTCTAGTTCTGCTTGTTCTTGCTGTGCCTTATTTGGCTCATGGTTTGGATGTGGGATTTCACCACTGTAGCTCAATGCCAAACTGCTTGGGCTCCTTTTTCTCCTACTTGTTTTAAGTGTTCAATCAGTTCACAGTTTCCCCATAAGAAGTTACTCCGTAACACCTGGAGGGCAAAAGGCAAATATTCAGCCACTTTTGTAATATTTTTTCCAAATGTAAAACTTTGCTTTAAAGTCTTAAAGGTAGCTCAGGATTTATGTCAGGAGCTCCTGGTCCCCCTGCCCCACTAGGCTCCTTACAGGTATCACCCACAAGCCAGTAATGGACAAGGACACAGACAACAAACCATCACCTCAGAAATGATGGCCTCAGCCCAGCAGCCCAGCACTTTCAAGATGATGACCTCTGCCCAGTAGATGAACACATCTCAAATGATCTTAGCACAACTTGGCAGTCCTAGCCTTGGCACTGACACTGCAAGATGTCCTGCCAACACAGTCCAATGCCAAAACCCACCAAATAAAGTTTCTGACCAGGCTCACCTTCTCTGTTTCCAGACTCAACCCTTGGCTCTTCCACCCCACCTATATACCCACCTGGGTCCCCTATAATTTCCCTAACTGCCCTCTCTTCTCTCTCCTTCTACCTTATCCCTTAATTTCAATCTATGCAGGCCTCTGTTCCCTACCTAGATGATGCCAGTGCCACCATGGTTATTGTCAAATGCTTAAATGAAGATCCTACACATCCTGCTTACCTACATCTCTATGATTTCATATCCTCTCTTATAACATGTAAGAATACCTTTCAAGGAACTAAAGCCTATTGGCAGGCCCCATTATCTATCCTGCTACATCAAAGAACTCCTTGCAGATTATTTAGATTTGTTCTTGGCCCACTCTTTTCCATCTCCATGCACTGCCTTCTTGGTGTAAACTAGCACCCTCTAAGTTAGCTGATTTATTCCTACTGGTGCCACACCATTTAATTTCTCCTCTTGGGTACCTAAAACCTGAATTGGGATCCTCACCTCCACTATCTCTTCACAAAGGCCTAAAACTCTACCTACTACTATGCATAGCAGTTGGGACCTGGCCATGATTACTGTACCTATAATTGTTCCCACATCATTTTCCATTGTGACCCCCGCAACTGCAGTAGCTATGATTTCCCCTTGTCCAACAACCCACACTTCACTCTCCACTATCTCGCAGTCATCATTCCCACTTCCTCCTTTCGTTGACTTGCTGGAAAATATTTATGCAACATGTTACCTAAGAGCTAAACCTCTAATAATGCTGGACCTGCTACCTGGTGCTCCAGCCTGGACAACCACTTATACAACTAACCCCTGTCCCCTTGGAGGTGTTTGATGTCCATATTGACTACTCATCATTTTCTCCTCATCTGGTGCCCCTGCATTTCTTCCCAGCATTCCCTTGCCCTCATTAAATTTCCCTTCATTGGGCTTCCCTGGTGGCGCAGTGGTTGGGGGTCCGCCTGCTGGTGCATGGGATGCGGGTTCGGGCCCCAGTCCGGGAGGATCCCACATGCCGTGGAGCGGCTGGGCCCGTGAGCCATGGGCGCTTAGCCTGCACGTCCAGAGCCTGTGCTCCGCAGCGGGAGGGGCCTCAACAGTGAGAGGCCCGCGTACCGAAAAGAAAAAAATTCCCTTCATGGACCGTATATCCTTCCTGTCTCCCACCATCAATCAATATTATACACAGCCATGTCCCTCCGTTAAGACTATTTGATCCTCACATGTCTGCACTGATCTAAATTTTCCCAGCAGAAACCCCACTCTCCAAGCCCCCTTGGGCTACTGGTTCTCCTGTGGTACCACTCCTGTTCAGTAGGGTAACATATTCTACTCCTCCATTCCTCCCCCTTCTGCCTTATGCACCTTGACCTTTGTTTTATGCATATTTAGTCTCTGGTCTCATTATATCTAATTAGAAAATCAACTTTTATCTAGCCTTCCCAGAAAAAGTAGTAGCAAATTATCTTTTTACCTATTATATTGGGCCTCTTCAAAACCTTTGGTATAACAGGCACAAATTTAGGTATTTTCAATTTATTAACACAAACTCAATCCATATAGGCCACCCAGACAATGGCATCACTCCTAGAAGACCATGTATATCAAGCAGCTCAAGCCTTAGAAGCCCTTAATGTGGCATAAATCTCTCTAGCTCCTATGGTAACTGATTAAAAGTTAGCATTGGACTACCTACTGCCATATCAAGGTGGAGTTTGTGCCTTAAAGATGGGCCAGTAGTACAGGAGAGGTCTTTGGAATATTCCAACAGATAGAGCAAACCAAATAATAAATAATATTACAAAAGTACTCTAAGAGATTCCCTGGGCCCTGGTTGATTTCTTCTCCTGGATTTCTCCTGCCTGCAGTGAAGGTGCTGGCTGTACTATCTTTCAAGGAGTTATAATAATTGCTGATCTGATTATTTTGAGTTGGTTTTGCAAATTTGATCTCTCTCAAGCATACGTTTATCTACAGGAAATGTAGTAGGTTGCTGTGCTAACTCAGACCTCAGGAAAAAATTTGTATCCTAACTCATGTTTGATTTAGTACCAGCGACCTCTAGGCCACATTTCCTATTTGTGTCTGTTGCCTCCTTCAGCATCCTAATAAGGCTCACCCTGCCCACACACATACTCCACAAGCTCTTGCACCCCCTTGATGCCTCTTTTAAACTTTATGCTAACAGCTGTCTCTTAAATTTCATGCCAGTTGGGATTCCATATTTTTTAATTGAAGTATAGTTGATTTACAATATTATATTAGTTTTTAGCTGTACAACATAGTGAGTGATTTGGTATTTTTACAGATTATACACCATTTAAAGTTATTATGAAATATTGCTATATTCCCTGTGCTGTACATTATATCCCTGTATCTCATTTATTTTATACCTAGTAGTTTGTACTTCTTAATCTCCTTCCCCTATCTTGCCCATCCCTCCATCCTTCTCCCCTCTGGTAATGACTAGTTATAAAATGCCCATGCACTTGCCTCTCTCTCTCTCTCTCTCTCCCTCTCTCCCCCCAGACTTTTTCCCAAAACAACCATCTTCCTAGCATCTTGCCTCAGAATTTCCCCACTTGTGTGAGTAACACATCTTTCTTTGATAGTACCAAAGAATTACTGTCTTGATTTTCAGTATCTGAACCTAATATTTGCAGGCAAGGTTTTATTTATTTATTTTATTTATTTATTTATTATTTTGCGGTACGCAGGCCTCTCACCGCTGCGGCCTCTCCTGCTGCGGAGCACAGGCTCCGGATGCGCAGGCTCAGCGGCCATGGCCCACGGGCCCAGCCGCTCCGCGGCATGTGGGATCTTCCCAGACCGGGGCAAGAACCCGTGTCCCCTGCATCGGCAGGCGGACTCTCAACCACTGTGCCACCAGGGAAGCCCCAAGGAGGTTTTATTTTTAAAATATTTATCTATTTATTTACTGAGGTAACATTTGTTTACAACATTACATAGTTTCATGTGTACAACATTATATTTCTACCTCTGTATACACTACAGTGTGCTTACCACCAAAAATTTAGTTTCCATCCATCAGCATATAGTTGATCCCCTTTACTCATTTTGCCCTCCCCACCCCTTCCCCTCTGGTAACCACTACTCTGTTCTCTGTATCTATGTTTTTTTTATTTGGTATGTTCATTTATTTTTATTTTTATTTTTTTATAGATGTCACAGTCGAGATGGTATAACAAGATGGTCCATTTACCCTCCACAACAGCCAAAACAATCAGGATAGGCTGTTCTTCCTCCAACTGGTTTGAGTCTGCCTAGGCAAGCAGGTACACATGCCCAGCTGAATCCTACAAGCGGCCTCTGCTCCCACCCACTGTCCCCAGGCTCCATTCTATATCATTCAATGCAACGTATCTGAAAAGGGACACCACCACCATTTCACATGCACATTTATTTAAGCAGTAGGGCAGAGGATGAAGAAAAGGAGATGGGAACTCTGAGAAACAATGAATACATTATAATCTGAAAAATCTGTCTTTCTTGGAGAGGAAAACCAAATTGGGGGGTGAAATTCTGTCCTTTTGGAGAGAAAAGACAAAAACAGGGGAAAGACTTTTGCTGTGATATAAGCAAATTCATCCATTTAATTCAACACACACTTACTAAATATCCTGTATGTTCTAGGAATTGTACGAGATGTTTGAGAAAGAAAGGTGAATAAGAGAGCATACTCCTTGACCTTAGGGAGTTTATAGTCTGATGGAGTAGGCAGACAAGTAATCAGGCTTAAGACACATGTAAAGAGTGCTACCAGGATATTCCAGGATGAAAGGAGAGAGATCCCTGTTGGGTAATTAACTGAATATAGGGGATTCAGTGAGGCTTCACAGAGAAGTGACTTCTAAACTGGGGTTTAAGGATGAAAAAGAGTGGAAGAGTTTGAGGGTATTTTAGACATAATATTTCAGAATTCAAAACAGATGAGCATGCATGATGTCAGGGAGACATGGGAAATTATAATCCATTCAAAGGTCAGTGGGTGATTGGATTCAGCTGAAGTATAGGGTGTACATAGAGAAGAAGCTAAAGAAGGAAATGTCAGGAGTCAAATCATTAAGAGTCTTGGGTGGTATGCCAAGGAGTCTGGATTTTATTCTTTGGTTGGTGGGAGTTACTGAAGAGTTTAAAGCAGGGAAGTGATAGAATCAGGTTTGTTTTTGAGATATAGCATTTTGATAGCACTGTGGAGGACAATTTAATTAGGAGATGGGAAAGGCTGGTTAGAAGAATTTACCAGTGATCTGTATCCAGTGATACAGTTTTATTGATGCAAAAATAGCTAAAATTAAGGCACTGACAATAGGAATAAGGAAGAGTGAACAAATCCAAGTGATAATTAGGAGGTAGGAACTGGCAGCCAAGTGGATGAAGGAGAATGATAAGAAGTGATCAAAAATGACTTCCAAATTTCTGTTGGACCACGTGGCTGTTTGTTAAGGTAGAAAATACCAGAGGGAAAGAAAGAGAGAGAAAGAGAAAGAAACAGTTTTGGTGGAAGAAGAGGAAAGAAAAAAAGGGGAATACTTTAATTTTATATGTCCAGCTTGATGAGCTCTGAAGAGTGTCTTAGAAGCAACTGAGTGTGTGGGTCTACAATTTAGGAACAAGATCAGGAGGCTGTGATTTGTGAATCATCAGCCTATAGGTGGCCATTAAGGCTAAGGACTGGGCTCATGTAACAAGCTTGTATAAAGTGAAATGAGAATGAGCTAACAATAAAGCCCACCACAGGAAAGGCTAATATATCAGGGGCAGTTAGAGAAATAAAGCCAACAAGGGCAATTGAGACGCACTAGGTACATTTCATGAGAATCACAAGAAAGTGGTGTCACAGAATCAAGGGTAGGAAGTATCAATTGATGAAGAGTTCAAATAAGGTAAAGACTGAAAAGTATCTGCTGGAATTAGCCTTGGTAAAGCCATTTTACTGGAGGGATGGGAGGCCTGCAGTCCACAGTATGTTCAAGAAGGAATGGGAAGTAAAAACGTGGAGATAACTATAAGAGACAATTCTTCTTTAAAAAAATACTTGGGTGTGAAAACAATGACCAATGAATCTCCATCTTCTTTATTGACTGCAATGAAAAAGCCAGTGGATAGTGAAATGTCAAGGGAAGGAGAAAGGACAATTTAAGGAGGAAGGTCCTAATGTCACAGGAGGGCAGGGGAGTTTCAGAACACAGATGTATGATTTCGTTTTGAAAAAGGAGGTCTCCCATTCTGCTAAACTTCTAGGGAAGATTGTAAGGATGAGTGGAGATACAGATATTTTCATGAGGGTAGGAGAATGAACTGTAGGGAATCACATGTTCTGGACTCTGTTTTCTCTGACAAGTAGATGATGTCATTTGATGAAAACAGAGGACTCAAGGACAGTAGTGAATGTCTGAAATAACTACTGAGTTAAAGGGGAGAGAGAGCCAATGAGGGACACATAGAAGCATTTCTTTTTTTTTTTTTTTTGATCAATCCATTGAAGCATTTCTGGTTAGCACTGAAGGCCAAGTTGAGACTGTAGAACTGGAGCTTGTAGAGGCACATGTGCTTGGAGATGTGCTATTAAGGAAAATAACTAAGGAAAGCTATGATTACCACCCTCGAGTGAAGTAGGAAAAAAATGGACAGTTAAATAAAATTGGTTTGAATGCTGCCAAACAAGCGGGCAGAATGGTCAAGAAGGATAGAGGGTTTAGTGCATTGACAAGAAAGTGGTTAAAGTTATGAACTGGCAAGATAAGGAAAGATATGCAGATGGGAGATTGCTGATAGAGAAAATAGAATGTCAAATACTTGAGGTCTCTATGAGATCATACACTAACAAAGTGACAAAGGATTAATCTCCAAAATTTACAAGCTGCTCATGCAGCTCAATATCAAAAAAACGAAGAACCCAATCCAAAAATGGGCAGAAGACCTAAATAGACATTTCTCCAAAGAAGCTACACATATTGCAAACAAACACATGAAAGGATGTTCAACATCACTAATCATTTGAGAAATGCAATTCAAAACTACAATGAGGTATCACCTCACACCAGTCAGAATGGCCATCATGAAAAAATCTACAAACAATAAATGCTGGAGGGGGTGTGGAGAAAAATGAACCCTCTTGCACTGTTGGTTGGAAAGTAAATTGATACAGCCACTATGGAGAACAGTATTGAGGTTCCTTAAAAAACTAAAAATAGAACTACCATACAACCCAGCAATCCCACTACTGGGCATATACCCTGAGCAAACCATAATTCAAAAAGTGTTATGTACCAAAATGTTCATTGCAGCTCTATTTACAATAGCCAGGGCATGGAAGCAACCTAAGTGTCCATCGACAGATGAATGGATAAAGAAGATGTGGCACATATATACAGTAGAATATTACTCAGCCATAAAAGGAATGAAACTGAGTTATTTGTAGTGAGGTGGATGGACCTACAGTCTGTCATACAGAGTGAATTAATTTAGAAAGAGAAAAACAAATTCCGTAACACATATATATGGGATCTTAAAAAAAAAAATGGTTATGAAGAACCTAGGGGCAGGACGGGAATAAAGACCCAGACCTACTAGAGAATGAACTTGAGGAAACGGGGAGGGAGAAAGGTAAGCTGGGACAAAGTGAGAGAGTGGCATGGACATATATACACTACCAAATGTGAAATCGATAGCTAGTGGGAAGCAGCCGCATAGCACAGGGAGATCAGCTCGGTGCTTTGTGACCACCTAGAGGGGTGGGATAGGGAGGGTGGGAGGGAGGGATATGCAAGAAGGAAGAGATACGGGGATATATGTATATGTATAGCCGATTCACTTTGTTATACTGCAGAGACTAACACACCATTGTAAAGCAATTATACTCCAATAAAAATGTTAAAAAAGTATATTACTTCTACATAATTTCTTCCACTGCACCCCTCCCCAATTCTTTTCACTCCTTAAGGAGCTGCTGGTCTTTTTTCCAGAAGGAATCATCTACTCAGGTCCGCTGTACAACTGAGTAAGTATATTTTAAAAATTGTAGACATCTCCCCATTTTCTGGCAGGCTGCTTTTGTGTCTCTGCTAGTAGTGAGGGTCTTGGGATCAGTTGACTCAGTTAGTATGTTACTATAAACTAGAAATTCTTCTGAGAACTCCAAACATTTCAGCAAAGCCCTCTTCTATCTGCTTTTTTATTCTACACCCCGAGACCACACTTGTTCCTGATTTTGAAGTCAGGTGGCCCCAGCATACCCCATATCTGTTACCTCTGCCCATAATGTTAGCTTTTCCAGTTCCTCATACTTTTATACCCAGAATACTTCCCGTCCTCTGTACCCTGTCTATTGCATGTAATCTCCATCTCTTGGAAGAATTCTTGCAATTGACACTCGGTTCTCATTTGAGGACATTTCCTTTTCTTGCAGCTTCTATGGGAAAGTTGATAGTTCTTTCAAGCACCGATACTGCATTCCTAGAGATGTCTCTGAGACCCAGTTGCCACTTCAAACGCATTATTTTTATACCCTCATATAAAAACTTCCACTCATGCCATCTGATTTTATATAATCAGCTACCCTTCTTGATCATTACTGTCTGCTAGCCCTTGGCCATTTTCCTTATGTTCATGTCCTTACTATCTATCCTATCCATCTCATCTTCACTGCCTTCAATATCTGCTTATACAAGTCAACTAACTCCCTAACTTCATGGATTCTTGGTTTACTCAATTCCAGTTGTCTTCCCCTTTCTTCCATACCAGGCATACCCTCTCATGGCCACATCCTGGACACAGTCATAATTCATAACTTCTATACTTCTGACATTTTAAACTCTAGTGCTACTTTCTAATTACCACTTCCTACCTTTTCACCTATCTTTCCTTTCTTTCCACTAAAGTTAGTGGAACTAACTTATTTTCTCCCATTCTGAGGGCTGTCTTTTCATCTTGTTTGTGTTTTCCTTTGCTGTCCAAAAGCTTTTAAGTTTCGTTAGGTCCCATTTGTTTATTTTGGTTTTTAATTCCATTTCTGTAGGAGGTAGGTGAAAAAGGTTCTTGCTGTGATTTATAAAATATAGTGTTCTGCCTGTGTTTTCCTCTAAGAGTTTGATAGAGTCTGACCTTACATTTAGGTCTTTAATCTATTTTGAGTTTCTTTCTTTTTTTTTTTTTTTTTGAGTTCATTTCTGTGTATGGTGTTGGCAAGTGTTCTAATTTCATTCTTTTACATGTAGCTGTCCAGTTCTCCCAGCACCACTTATTGAAGAGGCTGTTTTCTCCATTGTATATTCTTGCCTCCTTTATCAAATTAAGGTGACCATACGTGCATGGATTTATCTCTGGGCTTTCTCTCCTGTTCCACTGATCTATATTTCTGTTTTTGTGCGAATACCATACTGTCTTGATTACTGTAGCTTTGTAGTATAGTCTGAAGTCAGGGAGCCTGATTCCTCCAGCTCCGTTTTTCTTTCTCAAGAGTGCTTTGGCTATTCGGGGTCTTTTGTGTTTCCATACAAATTGTGAAATTTTTTGTTCTAGTTCTGTGAAAAATGCCAGTGGTAGTTTGATAGGGATTGCACTGAATCTGTAGATTGCTTTAGGTAGTATAGTCATTTTCACAGTGTTGGTTCTTCCAATCCAAGAACATGGTATATCTCTCCATCTGTTTGTACCATCTTTAATTTCTTTCATCAGTGTCTTATAGTTTTCTGCTACATGTCTTTTGTCTCCTCAGGAACATTTATTCCTAGGTATTTTATTCTTTTTGTTGCAATGGTAAATGGGAATGTTTTCTTAACTCCTCTTTCAGATTTTTCATCATTAGTGTAAGTGAATGCAAGAGATTTCTGTTCATTAATTTTGTATCCTGCTACTTTACCAAATTCATTGATTAGCCTTAGTAGTTTTCTGGTAGCATCTTTAAGATTCTCTATGTATAGTATCATGTCATCTGCAAACAGTGACAGTTTTACTTCTTTTCCTATTTGTATTCCTTTCATTTATTTTCTTCTCTGATTGCCATGGCTAGGACTTCCAAAACTATGTTGAGTAACAGTGGTGAGAGTGGATATCCATGACTTGTTCCTGATCTTAGAGGAAATGCTTTCGGTGTTTCACCATTGAGAATGATGTTTGCTGTGTTTTTGTCATATATGGCCTTTATTATGTTGAAATAGTTCCCTCTATGCCGACTTTCTGGAGAGTTTTTATCATAAATGGCTGTTGAATTTTGTCAAAAGCTTTTCCTGCATCTATTGAGATGATCATATGTTTTTTATTCTTCAGTTTGTTAATATGGTGTATCACATTGATTGACTTGTATATATTGAAGAATCCTTGCATTTCTGGGATAAACCCCACTTGATTATGGTGTATGATCCTTTTAATGTGCTGTTGGATTCTGTTTGCTAGTATTTTGTTAAGGATTTTTGCATCTATTTTCATCAGTGCTATTGGCCTGTGGTTTTCTTTCTTTGTGAAATCTTTGTCTGGTTTTGGTATCAGGGTGATGGTGGCCTCGTAGAATGAGTTTGGGAGTGTTCCTCCTTCTGCTATATTTTGTAGGAGTTTGAGAAGGATAGGTGTTAGCTGTTTTATAAATGTTTGATAGAATTCGCCTGTGAAGCCATCTGGCCCTGCATTTTTGTTTGTTGGAAGATTTTTAATCAGTCTCAATTTCAGTGCTTGTGATTGGACTGTTTATATTTTATATTTCTTCCTGGTTCTGTCTTGGAAGGTTGTGCTTTTCTAAGAATTTGTCCATTTCTTCTAGGTTGTCCATTTTATTGGCATAGAGCTGCTTGTAGTAATCTCTCATGATCCTTTGTATTTCTGCCGTGTCAGTTGTTACTTCTCCTTTTCATTTCTAATTCTACTGATTTGATTCTTCTCCCTTTTTTCCTTGATGAATTGGCTAATGGTTTATGAATTTTGTTTATATTCTCAAAGAACTAGCTTTCAGTTTTATTGATCTTTGCTATCATTTCCTTCATTTGTTTTTCATTTATTTCTGATCTGACCTTTATGATTTCTTTCCTTTTGCTAACTTTGGAGGTTTTTTGTTCTTCTTTCTGTAATTGCTTTAGGTTTAAGGTTAGGTTGTTTATTTTAGATGTTTCTTGTTTCTTAAGGTATGATTGTATTGCTATAAACTTCCCTCTTAGAACTGTTTTGCTGCATCCCATAGGTTTTGGTCATTGTGTTTTCATTGTCATTTGTTTCTAGATATTTTTTGATTTCCTCTTTGATTTCTTCAGCGATCACTTCGTTATTAAGTAGTGTATTGTTTAGCCTCCATGTGTTTGTATTTTTTACAGATCTTTTCCTGTAATTGATATCTAGTCTCATAGCATTGTGGTCAAAAAAGATGCCTGATACGATTTCAATTTTCTTAAATTAACCAAGGCTTGATTTGTGACCCAAGATATGATCTATCCTGGAAAATGTTCCATGAGCACTTGAGAAGAAAGTATACTCTGTTGTTTTGGATAGAATATCCTGTAAATATCAATTAAGTCCATCTTGCTTAATGTATCATTTAAACCTTGTGTTTCCTTATATATTTTCATTTTGAACGATTTGTTCATTGGTGAAAATGTGGTGTTAAAGTCCCCTACTATGAATGTGTTACTTTCGATTTCCCCTTTTATGGCTGTTATCATTTACCTTATGTATTGAGGTGTTCCTATGTTGGGTGCATAAATATTTACAATTGTTATATCTTCTTCTTGGATTGTTCCCTTGATCATTATGTAGTGTCTTTCTTTGTCCTTGCAATAGTGGTAATTTTAAAGTCTACTTTTTCTGATATGAGAATTGCTACTCCCGCTTTCTGTTGATTTCCATTTGCATGGAATATCTTTTCCATCCCCCCACTTTCAGTCTGTGTGTGTCCCTAGGTCTGAAGTGGGTTTCCTGTAGACAGTATATATATGGGTATTGTTTTTTTATCCATTCAGCCAGTCTATGTCTTTTGGTTGGAGCATTTAATCCATTTGTGTTTAAGGTAGTTATCAATATGTATGTTCCTATTACCATTTTCTTAATTGTTTTGGGTTTGTTAATGTAGGTCTTTTCCTTCTTTTGTGTTTCCTGCCTAGCGAAGTTCCTTTAGCATTTGTTGTAAAGCTGGTTTGGTGGTGCTGAGTTCTTTTAGCTTTTGCTTGTCTCTAAAGCTTTTAATTTCTCCTTGGAATCTGAATGAGATCCTTGCTGGATAGAGTAATCTTGGTTGTAGTTTCTTCCTTTTCATCACTTTAAATATGTCCTGCCACTCCCTTCTGGCTTGCAGAGTTTCTGCTGAAAGATCAGCTCTTAACCTTATGGGGATTCCCTTGTATGTTATTTGTTATTTTTCCCTTGCTGCTTTTTATATTTGTTCTTTGTATTTAATTTTTGATAGTTTGAATAATATGTGTCTTTGCATGTTTCTCCTTGGATGTATCATGTATGGGACTCTCTGCACTTCCTGGATTGATTCGCTATTTTCTCTCCCATATTAGGGAAGTTTTCAACTATAATCTCTTCAAATATTTTCTTATTCCCTTTCTTTTTCTCTTATTCTGTGACCCCTATAATTCGAATGTTGGTGCATTTAATATTGTCCCACAGGTCTCTGAGACTGTCCTTAATTCTTTTCACTCTTTTTTCTTTATTCTTCTCTGAAGTAGTTATTTCCACTATTTTATCTTCCAGGTCACTTATCCATTTTTCTTCCTCAGTTATTCTGCTATTGATTCCTTCTGGAGAATTTTTAATGTCATTTATTGTGTTGTTCATCATTGTTTGTTTACTCTTTAGTCCTTCTAGGTCCTTGTTAAACATTTCTTGTATTTTCTCCATTCTATTTCCAATATTTTGGATCATCTTTACTATCATTACTCTGAATACTTTTTCAGGTAGACTGACTATTTCCTCTTCATTTGTTTGGTCTGGTGGGCTTTTAACATGCTCTTTCATCTGCTCTGTGTTTCTCTATCTTTTCATGTTGCTTAACTTACTCTGTTTGGGGTCTTCTTTTTGCAGGCTGCAGGTTCATAATTCCCCTTGTTTTTGGTGTCTGCCTCCAGTGGCTTATATTGGCTCAGTGGGTTGTGTAGGCTTCCGGGTGGAGGGGACTACTGCCTGTGTTCTGGTACATTGGGCTGGATCTCACCTTTCTGGTGGGCAGGTCTAAATTTGGTGGTGTGTTTTGGGGTGTGTGTGACCTTAGTATGATTTTAGGCAGCCTCTCTGCTAATGGGTGGGGTTGTGTTCCTGTCTTGCCGGTTGTTTAGCATAGCGTGTCCAGCACTGTAAATTGCTGGTCGTTGAGTGGAGTTGGGTCTTGGTGTTGAGATGGAGATCTCTGGGAGATTTTTGCCATTTGATATTATGTGGAGCTGGGAGATCTCTGGTGGACTAATATCCTGAATTCGGCTCTCCCATCTCAGAGGCACAGGCCTGACATCTGGCCAAAGCATCAAGATCCTGTCATCCACATGGCTCAGAATAAAAGGGAGAAAAAAGATAGAAAGAAAGAAAAATAAATAAAATAAAATTAAGTTATTAAAATAAAAAATAATTATTAAAAATAAAAAATTAAAAAGTAATAAAAAACAAGAAAGAAAGAAGAGAGCAACTAAACCAAAAAACTAATCCACCAATGATATGAAGTGCTAAAAACTATACTAAAAACAAAAGAAAACAAAAAAAAGCGGGCAGACAGAACGCTAGGACAAATTGTAAAAGCAAAGCTATAGAGACATAATTTCACGCAGAAGCATACACATACACACTCACAAAAAGAGAAAAAGAAAACAATATATATATCGTTGCTCCCAAATCCACTGCCTCAAATTGGGGTGATTTGTTGTCTATTCAGGTATTCCACAGATGCAGGGTACATCAGGTTGATTGTGGAGATTTAGTCCGCTGCTCCTGAGGCTGCTGGGAGAGATTTCCCTTTCTCTTTGTTCGCACAGCTCCTGGGGTTCAGCTTTGGATTTGGACCTGCCTCTGCATGTAGGTCGCCTGAGGGCGTCAGCACGGGGTTAAAGTAGCAGCTGATTCCGGGGCTCTGGCTCACTCAGGCTGGGGGGAGGGAGGGGTACAGAATGCAGGGCAAGCCTGTGACAGAGGCCGGTGTGACATTGCAACAGCCTGAGGCGTGCCGTGTGTTCCCCCGGGGAAATTGTCCCTGGATCAGGGGAGCCTGGCAGTGGCGGGCTGCACAGGCTCCCGGGAGGGGAGGTGTGGAGAGTGATCTGTGCTTGCACACAGGTTTCTTGGTGGCGGCGGCAGCAGCCTCATCATCTCATGCCCCCGTCTCTGGGGTCCCTGCTAATAGCCGCGGCTCCGGCCCATCTCTGGAGCTCTTTTTTTTTTTTTTTTTAACATCTTTATTGGGGTATAATTGCTTTACAATGGTGTGTTAGTTTCTGCTTTATAACGAAGTGAATCAGTTATACATATACATATGTTCCCATATCTCTTCCCTGGAGCTCTTAATCCCCTCTCCTCATGCATCCCGAAACAAAGAGGCAAGAAAAAGCCTCTTGCCTCTTCGGCAGGTACAGACTTTTTCTCAGACTCCCTCCTGGCTAGCTGTGGCGCACTAGCCCCCTTCAGGCTGTGTTCACGCAGCCAACCCCAGTCTTCTCCCTGGGATCCAACCGAAGCCGAGCCTCAGCTCCCAGCCCCCACCCACCCGGGCGGATGAGCTGACAAGCCTCTCGGGCTTGTGCGTGCTGGTTGGCACTGATCCTCTGTGCGGGGGAATCTCTCCGCTTTGCCCACTGCACCCTTGTTGCTGCGCTCTCCTGCATGGCTCCGAAGCTTCCCCCTAGAAGTAATATTTGTTCAGTGGAAACACTGAACTCTGTTGGGGACCTATGATATGGGCTAAAATGATAAAGGCCACCCTGGGATATATAATCTTATAAAACCCCGGAAAGTCAACTCTGCTGCCTCAACTGGTACCCTTAATCATCATACATGTGTACTTCTAAGGTTTTCCTTCAGCTTCACCCCTGATCAGACCCATAATCATCCAAGGCAGTCTGCAGAAGAGTCTTAGATATGAAAAGTGTCCAAATAGCTCTCATATAATTTTTAAAAACCCACAAAGCTTGGTGGAAAAGGTGAGTGTGGGGAGACAATATCTTGCTTCAAGAGATATTTCTGGAATTATTTTTGAGATCTAGACTTTAAAATGAATCTTCTGGAAGATTAGGATGAGCACCCACTCACTTCTGCCAAAGCCTCACTTAGAAAAGATTTCAGTACTCTTAGCAAAACCTAAATGGCACAAAACAACCCCCTCATCATAACTCCATGTTAATCTAAGGAAATTAGACATCATCCATCCTGTTGGGCAAGGCTCTGTGATTTGCAAATCAAAACAGAGACTGGCAAAGGAAAAGGAGTAAAAGACAGGAAAGACCAGCAGTCCATTAAATACACACAAGATATGGATGAGAATCAGTCTGGACTCATCGTTACCCTGTCACTTTCAGCTCATGGATTACTACTACTTAATATCTGCCCCTCCACCCAACACAAACATTAATACACCTTCTTTTCCACACTACCTCTCTCTGATGGTTGTTTCTACTTTTCTCAAGAATTCTTGTAACAGATTAAGATACTGGGACTTATACAGAGCTTTATAACAGTAATAGCTAGTGTTTGTTAGGGGCTTCCCATACAGTAATTATATCACACAACAATTTAATTCAAAAATACTAATGTTATCCTCATTTTTTCAGATGTGGAAGCTGAGAGATCAATTTTCCCAAAGCCACACAGCTAACTGGCACTATTAAGTGATGGAGCCAAGATTATCATGCAGATATCCAGGTTGTAACTCCTAAATCACTGTACAACTGTGACTTTTTTACCTGCTTTTAATGGGAATTGCAAAAAGACAGCATAATATACTGTTTATAATGCTCTTTCTCCTTATAACTTTTTGTTAAGAAGATGCATTACTAATAAAATCACACAATTTTAGTGCTAAAATAGATGGTAACGATCCTTTTTTGTCACTCCTTTTACAGACAGAGAAAATGAGATTGCCAGAGGAAAAGTGACTAGCCCAATAACATAGAGCTCATTAGTGACAGAACTGAGAATCTAACCCATGTCTTTCTTACTGCAAAATCTCACTACCATCCACAAGGTGTTTCCTCCAGTGGCCTACTGCAGTGAGTGCAAGTCCATCAATAGTAACTTCCTTTGCTATAGGTTTTGTGTTAAGCCGTCTTTTTTTCTTTTATTGAAGTATAGTTGATTTACAATGTTGTGTTAGTTTCAGGTATTTAAACCATCTGTCTCCATCACTCATTTGCACAAAGAGAAATCCTGCTATAAAATGTATTAGCTAAGCAATTAGTTGATGAGACATAGGAAAGTCATTTTTAATGAGGAGGAGGAAGAAAGGAAAGATCTACAACTAGAGGAAGGCAGGCCAGTGCAGACACAAGAGTTTCTGCCTCAGAAGTAAGGGATCAGACGAAGGACACTGAATAACTGGAGAAATGAAATCTAAAGAAGTACTAAAGGGAGTACTGGGGTGCTGATAAAGGAAAGTACTCACAGGTGGTAAAAACAAATCTCACTTACCCTTTACTATAATGAATAAAATTTCAAAAATACTTTGCTATTTACAAAGTGCTTTATGTAAAGTAGTTCCTACAGAACCTACCTCTAGTAGGCATTTAATAAATGTTAGCTTTATTTTTATTTTCCTCCTGTATTTACATTCTTGAAAATATTTTGAGATATGTCAGGGCAGGCAGTGTTGTGTCTAACAGCAGGCTGTGTCTTATACTGGAAAGAGAATGGACGTCAGAGCCTCCAGACAGGACTTGAATCCTGTTTCAATCACTTAGTTGGTGCTAAGCAGGTGAAAACACAATTCCGTCCTGAGAAAGATATTCAGGTTATTTTTTCCCTGAATTTCAATTGTTTTTCCTGAAAATATTCTAGGGAGAGGGCTAAGATGCTTCTGAGAGCTCTCAACATACTGTTTCCAAATTCAGATGAAATCTTTATGGAAAAGAGGCGCCAGATTTGTGTTTTTACCTTCTCAGTGCTATCTTGGTAGTGCTTTCTTTTAGCTCTTTATCTAATAAACTCTCAAAGAAATGAACCTTCTCATATTAACTAACACCTTTGGCCAGAATGCAGGCTCACATGCCAATGTGAATACAGAATGCAATAGAGGAAAATGGAAGAGAGAAGGCATGAATGCTGCATTTTACAATGTATAACTTGCTGGCTGACAGCTCATATTTTTTAACCAAAAGCAAGTACTATTGCTTTATGTTGTCTCTAGAAAATGAAAGGGCTTTCTATGTGATTGTTAAGGGGAGAAGAAACTTTTCCAACCCCTTAAAATTAAGCTGGATCTCACTTTAAAGAAATCAAAGCAGAAGATGCTACCAAAATGATAGATGAGCTTCAGATTTTGAAAAGACAAAGGATGGTTTGCCATAATTTCTGGTACTATATCTGATTCGCTTGGTCTAGCTGTTCAGAGCACTGTGGTAAAAAGACTCAGTGGTAAAGAGAACCACGTTCAATTATTGATGCTACTATGGGTGTAGGAAGAAGTGGTTATACGGATGCCATATAGTTGCTATATCTCGGATAGACACACTTATAAGTGACTGTCCAGGACCTATGATCACAACCTATATGTAACCATCTGATAAAAGAAATTTTTACATACTGAGATATAGTGAAGTCTTTCTGGCTTATGCATGATTTAACTTGAATTTTATGCCTGTTTGTGGCCTATCAAACACACGCTGTACATCTGCTTTAATTATTAAAGAAAAGGGCACACTGACAAGAAGTAAAGAATGTCCACATTAAAAATAAAGATTAAATGCCCTTCTTTCTGGGATGCTAATGCTGGTACTGCTTTGATGATAAGACTTCCTTCCTAGCTGCCAAGGCCATACTGTACACGCTGTGCTGTACGTGTATGTGCTGGTCTGTTTTTTTTTTAAACATTGAAGAAATGTATCTCTGACTTGTTTAATGTTCTTTGTTCTGACAAGATATAAAACTGTGCTAAAAACCCTGCTTCTCTGGAGCAGTTTCTCAGAGTAATCTAGGAAGCAGGATTCCAGGCTAGTTCTCAGTTTGGCTCAAATAAAACTCTTTTCTATTCTTATTATTGATTGTTTATTGATTATTTTCACGGGCACATCCATCATCCTCTTGTCATAGTCTGAGACCTTCTCAATGCCTGGAGGTAGGAAAAGACCTCAGGAACAATGCTCAGAATAGGTAGCATGTAGATGTTTGGGTGGGAAAATGCTGGCTCCTGTGTCTACAGGCACTTCTAACATAATTTCACAACCCAGATGAGTCATCAGTCTTGTCTCCAATAGCTCAAGGGCAGATGATTATTTGAGCATATTTGAGCATCATGATGACATGGAGCACTCATTTTGTTTTACATGTGGGAATGTTCTGAAACGGTTTGGAAATCCCTACTCATATTTAACTAAGATATAGTGTAGGTGAAGTAAAAGGAGAGATAAAGCTGACATACCAGGGTGAGGAGTTTTCATGTAGTCCAGTATGCAGTAGGGAAATATGGAATGACTTCTGAGAGATATGATAAATGCAATGTTTTAAAATATAAATTGGCATTATAATAATAACAAACTATTAAGCATATTTGTACTACTTTATAAAAGTGTGTGTGTGTGTGGTAATCCCACAACAACCCTAAGAGTTAGTTGTTACTAAAATCCTCATTTTTTTACAGGTGCAAAAACTAAAGCACAAAGAAATTAATTATTTTGCTCACTATCACAGGAAGAATAAGTGACACAGCCAGGATTTAAACCCAGGCAGTCCAGCTCCTCAGCCTGTGTTCCTAACCTTGACTGATTCCCAATCCTGAGTACAGATTAAACTCCCCCAGAGAGCCATTAAAATATATTCATATCCCTACCCAAGACCAAGCAAAACAAATCTCTGGGAATGGGACTTTAGCATTTGTAGGTTTTAAAAGTGTCTGGTAGTTCTGATACACTGTGAGGTCTGAGATTAACTTTACTACACTCTGCTGCAAGGGGGCAAAATGAATTAGCATGTTTCTTTGTCTAAAGGAGAATAAAGTAGAATCTCTCAAACCTGTCCCTGCCCAGAGATGACCACAGTTAGAATTTTGGTGAACATTCTATGCATATACAGAAAGATGATACTTAAAATATGAAACAAACAGTATAAGGCAGTTACCAAACAGAGCAGACACTGGTCATAAACAATTACTATTTTGTTGCCTTACCAGTGTATACTGGTTGAATTTTTAAAATTATATATATACACACATTAATATATACTGTAGATATTTTCCATGTCAATAAAAGAGATCTACATTATACTTCTTAATAGCTATATCATTTCTCACTGTATGGAGTTGGCAAACTTTATTTAACCAGTTCCCTATGTTTTTTTTTTCTTATTAGAATTGGACTCAACAGCTCTCTAGATTTGCTGCACACATTGTTTTATAAATTCAGTCTCCCCAGACTACCAAAATGTAACAAAAGAGCAGGCGTTAGTTCCAATACAATAGAAACAATCTTACTTTGTAGAGGAAATCAAAATCTTCCCTCACATTTTTGCTAGCTGCTATAGGCCAGCCCTACAATTGGCATTCATCTTGCAGAAAATATATGAATCTTCTGTTCAGGACAGCTTGCTTTGGGGCCAGGTCTCTGTAGGGGACAATATATTTGCTCTTCAGCTCATGCCACCCATTTTGGCTTCTATAAAGTTCCTGACTGTGCTTGAACTTTTGACTACCCTCTTTACCTTGTCTTTCTGTATTTTGGTTCTCCTTGAATTTCTTCAGCATGCTTACCTGTGCCTGACCTCAGGATTTCCCCATCACATGTGTCTACCAATCCCATGTCTTTTGCTTGCAAGCTTGGTTTCTGATTTGATCTTTGCCTTGACCTTTGGTTTGGGTTTGATTTCAGGTTTCCAGCTATTTCCCTGCCTGGATCACCATTGGCTGTACTCTTGATTTCTAGCCCATTCTTTACCCTGTCTCAAACCTGTGGATGTCTGTAGTATTGTGGAAATAAAAATCCTGCTAACAATGCAGAGTATTCACTACAAAGTGTAGAAAGGAAAGATTGATGTTTTATTTTTTAATAAACATATCCAAATTATGTGTGCATAGGCAGTTTGTAATATAAAACTATAAAATCAGGGCATTTTCACATACATTTACATAGATAGATTGCAGCCATACATAACACATGCTCTTCAGGTTTTATGGTATCCTTGTGTCTCCTATAAGAGGACTTAACAGGACAATTTGTATATATATATATATTTTTTTTTCATATAGTTCATCCTAAGTTCAGTTGAGAATTGAGATAGGTATTTGTTCTAGTTAATTACCTTCCCATAGGAATAGAAAATCCTCTCTTACCTCCTCTATAAGCAAATGGTTACAGCCTAAGACAAAGCTGGTTAAGCTATCAAGTGCCAGGAAGAATTTGCTAGGTGTTTACATTTCAAAGGGGATGAAATCCAGACCCTTGAAGAGAGTTATTTACATTCCAAAAGGTTAGATAACGGACTCTGGTTGAATTGGGTTTCCCAAAGAGTCTTAGAAGGAGAGGGCAAATGATCTATTTGCCCATTAAAAACAGACACAATTATTTTTATTTACTCTTACAGTTAGCTCTGTCTTTGACAACACTGGGAATTCAGACCCAAAGAGCAGTTATGGGAGCTTCCTAAAAGGCAGCATAGAGCTGAAAAGACTCAGGAAACCTTATCTTCCAGATCTCATATTAACTCACTGAGCACTAGTAAACTAAGATTGCTCCTAAATTCTCCAACAGCATCCGGGAGCACACAAGTCTAGGAGCTGCCTACTTTCTACCAGTATTAGAGAATTAATTCATGCTCCTAAGACAACCAACTACTAGAAACTGGCTAATGTCTACAGAGAAAAAACTAAATTCACTCAATAGAGTAATGATTTAGCCTTCTGTTAACTTGGATCATTTCTTTGTTTCAGACAAGTCTTTTCAATGAGTGTTTTTGCTTTCTTAAGTTCATTTGTACCAAGGCTATTTGTCAGAAGAGGTCATGCAGAGTGTCATTGTTGGTATTCCAGACATGCTCTTCACATCTGACGGTCTGCATGTTTACTTTAATACAACATCTCCTTGTAACCCAAGTACTAGATCTCAGAAATCACTCTTATTTATGATTACTGGTTGCTAGTCTCATCATCTTCAGATCTCAAAATTCTTAATGAAACTCCTGGCCATGCGCTCAGGTCACTAATACAGATCTTGCTCAAATTTGTTGCAAGAGAACATATCACTTCGAGCTCTGGAAGTGAATCACAGTTTTAAGTCAATGGTCAACATTTTCAAACAACCTAACTGAGTGGTTGCAATTAACAGATTAATAAGCATACTTTACGTAGATTATACAAAACAGGCTCCTCCTCTGAGAAGAGAGGGTTCCTATAGTTTGCTCCAGGTTTGATCAAGAGTAAAGGCTTACATTTCTTCTGATGCACAGACATGATTTAAAGGGTTCAGGCAGTGATAACTGGACTCTGATCAGAAGCCTCAAAACTAATAGAATGAAAACAGGGAGATGGGAACTGGGATCAAGGGGGAGAGGGGGAGGAGCCAAAGAAGGAGGAAGAAGGTGTTTTCTCAACTTTGAGTAGTTGGCAAATATCTCCAATGTGGAATGCATGGGTGGAAGCTAGAAACAAATAGAAAAAAAAACATAAATGGCCTTAGCACACAGAGGACAAACTAAAATTATTTACAATATCTGTATTTACATGTACATATATAAAGGAGTTCAGGGAAACATTGATGCCAATTTAAGATTTCGAATGAGTCAGAAAGGTTTACATTCTTTTTTTCTTGTTATTTATTTTTTTATTTACTCTTAGTCATCCATCTTATACACATGAGTGTATACATGTCAATCCCAATCTCCCAATGCATCACACCACAAACCCCACCCCCCAGCGCTTTCCCCCCTTGGTGTCCAAATGTTTGTTCTCTACTTCTGTGTCTCAATTTCTGCTCTGCAAACGGGTTCATCTGTACCATTTTCTAGGTTCCACATATATGCGTTAACATACGATATTTGTTTTTCTCTTTCTGACTTAGTTCACTCTGTATGAGTCTCTAAATTCATCCATGTCTCTACAAATGACCCAATTTCGTTCCTTTTTATGGCTGAGTACTATTCCACTGTATATATGTGCCACATCTTCTTTATCCATCCATCTATCGATGGGCATTTTGGTTGCTTCCGTGACCTAGCTATTGTAAACAGCAATGAACATTGGGGTGCATGTGTCTTTTTCAATTATGGTTTTCTATCGGTATATGCCCAGTAGTGGGATTGCTGGGTCATATGGTAATTATATTTTTAGTTCTTTAAGGAACCTCTATACTGTTCTCCATAGTGGCTGTATTAATTTACATTCCCACCAACAGTGCAAGAGGGTTCCCACTTCTCCACACCCTCTCCGGCATTTGTTGTTTGTAGATTTTATGATGATGCCCATTCTAATTGGTGTGAGGTGATACCTCATTGTAGTTTTGATTTACATTTCTCTAATAATTAGTGATGGTGAGCAGCTTTTCATGTGCTTCTTAGTCATCTGTATGTCTTTATGGAGAAATGTCTATTTAGGTCTTCTGCCCATTTTTGGATTGGGTTGTTAGTCTTTTAAATATTGAGCTGCATGAGCTGTTTATATATTTTGGAGATTAATCCTTTGTCTGATGATTCATTTGCAAATATTTTCTCCCATTCTGAGGATTGTCTTTTCATCTTGCTTATGGTTTCCTTTGCTGTGAACAAGCTTTTAAGTTTCATTAGGTCCCATTTGTTTATTTTTGTTTTTATTTCCATTACTCTAGGATGTGGGTCAAAAAAATCTTGCAGTGATTTATGTCAAAGAGTGTTCTACCTATGTTTTCCTCTAAGAGTTTTATGGTGTCCAGTCTTACATTTAGGTCTCTAATCCATTTTGAGTTTATTTTTGTGTATGGTGTTAGGGAGTGTTCTAATTTCATTCTTTTACATGTAGCTGTCCAGTTTTCTCAGCACTATTTATTGAAGAGACTGTCTTTTCTCCATTGTATATCCTTGCCTCCTCTGTGATAGATTAATTGACCATAGGTGTGTGGTTTTATCTCTGGGCTTTCTCTCCTGTTCCATTGATCTATATTTCTGTTTTTGTGCCAGTACCATACTGTCTTGATGACTGTAGCTTTGTAGTATAGTCTGAAGTCCATGAGCCTGATTCCTCCAGCTCTGTTTTTTTCCCTCAAGACTGCTTTGGCTATTCAGAATCTTTTGTGTCTCCATACAAATTTTAAGAATTTTAATTCTAGCTCTGTGAAAAATGCCATTGGTAAATTGATAGGGATTGCATTGAATCTGTAGTTTGCTTTGGGTACTATAGTCATTTTCACAATGTTGATTCTTCCAATCCAAGAACATGGTGTATCTCTCCATCTGTTGATATCATCTTTAATTTCTTTCATAAGTGTCTTATAGTTTTCTGCATACAGGACTTTTGTCTCCCTAGGTTTATTCCTAGGTATTTTATTCTTTTTCTTGCAATGGTAAATGGGAGTGTTTCCTTAATTTCACTTTCAGATTTTTCGTCATTAGTGTATAGGAATGCAAGAGATTTCTGTGCATTAACTTTGTATCCTGCAACTTTACCAAATTCATTGATTAGCTCTAGTAGTTTTCTGGTGGCATCTTTAGGATTCTCTATGTATAGTATCATGGCATCTGCAAACCCTGAGAGTTTTATATCTTCTTTTCTAATTTGTATTCCTTTTATTTCTTTTTCTTCTCTGATTGCCATGGCTAGGACTTCCAAAATATGTTGAATAACGGTGGTGAGAGTGGACATCCTTGTCTTGTTCTTGATGTTAGAGGAAATGCTTTCAGTGTTTCACCATTGAGAATGATGTTTGCTGTGGGTGTGTCATATATGGCCCTTATTTTGTTGAAGTAGGTTCCCTCTATGCCCACTTTCTGGAGAGTTTTTATCATAAATGGGTGTTGAATTTTGTTAAAAGCTTTTTCTGCATCTATTGACATGATCATATGGTTTTTATTCTTCAATTTGTTTATATGGTGTATCACATTGATTGATTTGCATATATTGAAGAGCCCTTGCACCTCTGGGATAAATCCCACTTGATCATGGTGTATGATCCTTTTAATGTGTTGTTGGGATCTGTTTGCTAGTATTTTCTTGAGGATTTTTGCATCTATATTCATCAGTGATATTGGTCTGTAATTTTCTTTTTTTTGTAGTATCTTTGTCTGGTTTTGGTATCAGAGTGATGGTGGCCTCATAAAATGAGTTTGGGAGTGTTCCTTCCTCTGCCATTTTTTAGAAGAGTTTGAGAAGGATGGGTGTTAGCTCTGCTCTAAATTTTTGATGGAATTCACCTGTGAAGCCATCTGGTCCTGGGCTTTTGTTTGTTTGAAAATTTTAAATCACAGACTCAATTTTAGCGCTTGTGATTGGGCTGTTCATATTTTCTGTTTCTTCCTGGTTCATTCTTGGAAGGTTATACCTTTCTAAGAATTTGTCCATTTCTTCCAGGTTGTCGATTTTATTGGCATAAAGTTGCTTGTAGTAGTCTCTTAGGATGCTTTGTATTTCTGCTGTGTCTGTTGTACCTTCTCCTTTTTCATTTCTAATTTTATTGATTTGAGTCCTCTCCCTCTTTTTGTTGATGAGTCTGGCTAATGGTTTATCAATTTTGTTTATCTTCTCAAAGAACTAGCTTTTAGTTTTATTGATCTTTGCTATCATTTCCTTCATTTCTTTTTCATTTATTTCTGATCTGACCTTTATGATTTCTTTCCTTCTGCTATCTTTGGGGTTTGTTTTTTCTTCTTTCTCTAGTTGCTTTAGGTGTAACGTTAGATTGTTTATTTGAAATTTTTCTTGTTTCTTGAGGTAGGCTTGTATCACTATAAACTTCCCACTTAGAACAGCTTTTGCTGCATCCCATAGATTTTGGATCATCGTGTTTTCATTGTCATTTGTCTCTAGGTATTTTTTGATTTCCTCTTTGATGTCTTTAGTGATCTCTTGGTTATTTAGTAACATATTGTTTAGCCTCCATGTGTTTGTGTTTTGTACATTTATTTCCCTGTAATTCATTTCTAATCTCATAGTGTTGTGGCCAGAAAAGATGCTTGGTATGATTTCAATTTTCTTAAATTTACTGAGGCTTGATTTGTGACCCAAGATGTGATCTATCCTGGAGAATGTTCCATGCACACTTAAGAAGAAAGTGTAATCTGCTGTTTTTTGATGGAATGTCCTACAAATATCAATTAAATCTATCTGGTGTATTGTGTAATTTAAAGCTTGCGTTTACTTATTAATTTTCTGTTTGGATGATCTGTCCATTGGTGTAAGTGAGGTGTTAAGATCCCCAACTATTTTTGTGTTACTGTCGATTTCCTCTTTTATAGCTGTTAGCAGTTGCCTTATGTATTGTGGTGCTCCTATGTTGGGTGCATATATATTTATAATTGTTATATCTTCTTCTTGGATTGATCCCTTGATCATTACGTAGTGTCCTTGTTTGTCTCTTGTAACATCCATTATTTTAAAGTCTATTTTATCTGATATGAGTATAGCTACTCCAGCTTTCTTTTGATTTACATTTGCATGGAATATCTTTTTCCATCCCCTCACTTTCAGTCTGTATGTGTCCCTAGGTCTGAAGTGGGTCTCTTGTAGACAGCATATATATGGGTTTTGTTTTTGTGTCCATTCAGCAAGCCTGTGTCTTTTGGTTGGAGCATTTAATCAATTCACATTTAAGGTAATTATCGATATGTATGTTCATATTAGTATTTTCTTAATTTTGGGGGGGTTTGTTTTTGTAGGTCCTTTTCTTCTCTTGTGTTTCCCACTTAGAGAAGTTCCTGTAGCATTTGTTGTAGAGCTGGTTTGGTGGTGCTGAGTTCTCTTTGCTTTTGTTCGTCTCTAAAGCTTTTGATTTCTCCTTCGAATCTGAGTGAGATCCTTGCTGGGTAGAGTAATCTTGGTTGTAGGTTCTTCCCTTTCATCACTTTAAGTATATCATGCCACTCCCTTCTGGCTTGTAGAGTTTCTGCTGAGAAATCAGCTGTTAACCTTATGGGAGTTCCCTTGTATGTTGTCATTTTTCCCTTGCTGCTTTCAATAATTTTTCTTTGTCTGTAAATTTTGTCAGTTTGATTACTATGTGTCTCAGCATGTTTCTCCTTGGGTTTACCCTGTATGGGACTCTCTGTGATTCCTGGACTTGGGTGGCTATTTCCTTTCCCATGTTAGGGAAGTTTTCAACTATAATCTCTTCAAATATTTTCTCGAGTCCTTTCTCTCTCTCTTCTCCTTCTCGGACCCCTATAATGCGAATGTTGCTGCATTTAATGTTGTCCCAGAGGTCTCTTAGGCTCTCTTCATTTCTTTTCATTCTTTTTTTCTTTATTCTCTTCCGCAGCAGTGAATTCCACCATTCTGTCTTCCAGGTCACTTATCTGTTCTTCTGCCTCAGTTATTCCGCTATTGATTCCTTCTAGTGTAGTTTTCATTTCAGTTATTGTATTGTTTGTCTCTGTTTGTTTGTTCTTTAATTTTTCTAGATCTTTGTTAAACATTTCTTGTATCTTCTCGATCTTTGCCTCCATTCTTTTTCTGAGGTCCTGGATCATCTTCCCTAACATTAATCTGAATTCTTTTTCTGGATGATTGCCTATCTCAATTTCATTTAATTGTTTTTCTGGTGTTTTATCTTGTTCCTACATCTGGTACATAGCTTTCTGCCTTTTCATCTTGTCCATCTTTCTGCAAATGTGGTTTTTGTTCCACAGGCTGCAGGATTGTAGTTCTTCTTTCTTCTGCTCTCTGCCCTCTGGTGGATGAGGCTATCTAAGAGGCTTGTGGAACTTTCCTGATAGGAGGGACTGGTGGATGGTAGAGCTGGTTGTTTCTGTGGTGGGCAGAGCTCAGTATAACTTTAATCTGCCTGTCTGCTGAGGGGTCGGGCTGGGATCCCTCCCTGTTGGTAGTTTGGCCTAAGACGACCCAACACTGGAGCCTCCTGGGGCTCTTTGTTGGGGCTAATGGCGGACTCTGGGAGGGCTCACTCCAAGGAGCACTTCCCAGAACTTCTGCTGCCAGTGCCCTTGTCCCTTGGTGAGCCACAGCTGACCCCCGTCTCTGCAGGAGAACCTCCAACACTAGCAGGTAGGTCTGGTTCAGTCTCCTGTGTGGTCACTGCTCCTTCCCCTGGGTCCTGATGTGCACACTAATTTGTGTGTGCCCTCCAAGTGTGGAGTCTCTGTTTCCCTCAGTCCTGTTGAAATCCTGCAATCTAATGCTGCTAGCCTTCAAAGTCTGATTCTCTAGGAATTCCTCCTCCTGTTGCCAGGCCCCCAGGTTGGGAAGCCTGACGTGTGGCTCAGAACCTTCACTCCAGTGGGTGGACTTCTGTGGAATAAGTGTTCTCCAGTTTTTGAGTCACCCACCCAGCAGTTATGGGATTTGATTTTATTGTGATAGCACCCCTCCTATCATCTCATTTCGGCTTCTCCTTTGTCTTTGCATGTGGGGTTATCTTTTTTGGTGAGTTCCAGTGTCTTCCTTTTGATGATTGTTCAGCAGTTAGCTGTGATTCCGTTGTTCTTGAAAGAGGGAGTGAGAGCATGTCCTTCTATTCCACCATCTTGAACCAATCTCCAAGGTTTGCATTCTAATGGCATTATCAGGGTGGGATAAATCATAAGAATAAGAAAGGCAACTGGTTACATAATAGATTGTCATTGTCTGAAGGAACCAATAATAAGTTAGTCCAACTTTCTCCTTTTATGAATGAGAACTGAGGTCCAAAATGAAGAGATATGCAGACAAAAAATGTTGCCTTCCATTTCTGTAAGCAACTAATGTTGCCTGCCATCAAGCCATCAGCCACTACACTACAGTATAGTGTAAATATAACTTTAATATGCACTGAGAAACCAAAAACTTCCTGTGACTTGCTTTATTGTGATATTCATTTTATTGTAGTGGTCTGCAACAGAACCTGCAGTATCTCCAAGTATGCCTGGGATTCATGAAGAGTGTAGAGTAACATAGATTTACCCTCTCCCCTAATTCTTTGCTTATTCTCTGCAGTGTGAAACTCAAACATTCTTGTCCCCACCTTAGTCTTATGTTTTCCTAGAGTACAAGTCAGAGTGCTGAGATAACTTAGTCATACTATACTTTAGGTCAGGAAACTCGGCTTTAGATGCAGTCTAAGATTCCTTCCACATCTGGGATTCTACCATCTTCCCCAGGACTCCTTGCTTTGTGATTTTATTATATCAAAAAGATTGACTGAGAGCAGGAGTGAAGGAGTGAAAGACTAAGTATGATATAAATTGCTTCCTTGTGAAGGAGGGACAGGCAATTTGAAATAAGGAGGTAGCTATGGAAATTAGAAGTTCCCCTTTAGTTATTATCTATGGCCCACTATAGTGTCCAATATATGACCCTTCCTTTTATCTGATATCTGACCCTCACCTCTCAGAGTAATGCACCCCTGAGAAGTGCTATGCACACTAAATAACTCTGCCTACCTAGTCAGGGCTGACTTGACCTGACTTAAGCTGGGCAATCAAGTATCAGTAGAGGAACCTTCTTTCCCTCAAAAAAGAGGGAGATGTGGTTATTAATGATTTGTAGTGTTAAAGCATCCAGGATCTTTCTTTTGTGTGTCTGGGTAATGGAAATCAGAGAAAATGAGAAAAAGGGAAGAAGATGGAGCAGCTTAAGGTAGGGGTACCTGGGCCAGCAGAGCTTGGGCAGTGCTTAGGAGATGCCAGATAAGATGAGAAGGAGCATGGATGTTACATTTCAGCTGAGCATACCTACCTGGGCTGAGAATAATACTATGGTTACCAAGTATGACCACTCCCTCTAGGAGATTCTAGACACTAGTACAGGATGTGCAGATGGTAATATTGATTCACCAGCATTTTTAGCTAAGCATGCACCTCAAGGATGTGAAAAAATGGAGATAAAAAGGCTTGCAATGTGCGCTGGTAGGGAGAGTTTTCAGTGTTCTGGAAACCCACGCCTCACCACAGGGCAGATTTCATAAAAAAAACACCTGAAAATCTTAACCCATATCTCGAGTTTGAGGGCTAAAGGAGATCAGTACTTGAGTCCTGCCTGTGGAAGATGGAAGGGAAGAAGCTGTGACTAAAGTGGCCTCAGCCTGGTGCCAAAATGATACTATGGCTATGTTGGGAACAAACTGCACTTTCCGTGAAAGCAGGACACAGTCTGATGCCAACAGAAGGGGACTCTTCTGTGGTCATCTTACAATGGACCCCATCCAAGAAGACTATCCAGAAAGCACCAAGATTCCATCGGAAAAGAAGACCATCAGAAGCTCAGGGTCTGAGGGAGGACTCAGAAATAACAGCTGAAGGGGCATGGCCCATAGTCAGATATTTCCAGTGAGGGATCACCAAGGAACCTGTCAAAACATCCTGTGAGAAGGGTCACCAACTTTTTATCCACTATGTTGAAGGTCCTGATGTCAGATGGCAACCATACCAGCCAGCAAGCCCTGTTCTGCTTTTAATTCTCCTTCCTCTTTCCTCTCCATTACTGTAGGTGCTCAAAGGAGTACTTAGTGAGTAGGGCAGAAAGTGGAGAAAGGAAAGAGTAAAGAGGCCAATGTTACCCCTCGCATCAGTCATGTGTTTCTCAGCCTGAAGCAGGCCAGAGCTAAGAGAGTGTAGTTTCAAACTAAAAGTTTGAGTTTTCATATTACACTTGATGTAAATTTTTGTGACAGAAATCAAACTGTTGTTACATGTGAAAGGAACACCCAAAGCTGTGAGATTTCTCCAAGATATCTTAAAGAGGAGGAAATAATTCCCTTAAGCAGATTTAAAGGTTCAATGAGAGAAAGAATAAAGTTGCTTTCTGTTTGCTCCCTACTGAATCAAATTCATGCAATAAGCTTAAGTACCAGCAACAGTGTCAGATGGATCAGAATCCCTGCCACCTACTTTCTAGTTTTCACATGACTGGAGACCTCACATGGTCTGTAACATAGGTCCTGCCTGTCTTCACAGGAATGTACCATATATGCATCCAGTACCCTGTCCAGCCAATGCCTTTGCCTATGTCCATCTGGTTTTCACAAAAAGGGGTTTTCTCAAGGTCTTCAGGACAAGTCTCAGATCAAAGGGGATACTTAGACACCTGGCAAAGTAGTAAGACTGAGCTCTGAACCTTGGATGTTGGATTACAGAGAGCTGAGCCCCTCAAACTGGGTCATTGGAGAGAATATATCCTGACCACACCCAGCTCAAGTTGGTTTCCATCTCCTGAAACCAGCTCTCTTAATTAACACATCAAACTAGCTAATTTGTTAGACCTTGATAGGGATACCAAGGAAGATTCATTTGTTCAGTGGCTTCATTCAAGATAAAGAGTATACATCACTTATTAATTGTTACAAGCAAGATTTGTGTTAACATACTTGCTGTAAAATACAGATATAAATTTTATTAAATCTATCATTCTCTTATACAAAATTATAACAGCTTGCTTTGTGTCAGGGACTCCTCTAGACATAGGGATATAGCAGTGAATAAAACAGATAAAGCCATTGTCTTCATGGAATCCATGTTACTATAGATGGAGGTAAAGAATAGACAACAGAAAATTTTACTAATAATTTGGTAATTTTTATAGATAAAAGAGATAAGTGAATAATAGATAACAGAAATAAGCTAATAAGTATAAAGAAATTATACAATGTGAAATAGTGAAACATGTTGTGATGAAACAACAGAAAAATAAGGTCATGGGATGAGGTCATGGGTTACTTGGTAGAGGAAGCTCCTGCTTGGCAACAGTGGTAGGACACATCCAGAGCTCAACAAGAGTGGTAACAACTTCCTTATCTCTGGGTAACACCCCTTTCTCCTTTTTGCTACAATAGCCCTTTGTAACATCTATGCAAACAGTTCTCTGCATTAAATCCCTCTCTACCTAAAATACCTTAGAGTGATTTGTTTCTTAACCAGACACTTGAGATAATACTTTGGAAGGGCAAAGATCCTGCTAGCTCTTAGAAAGAGGTAGAGTCAGGTTTCACTTTATTTGTCTCTTACACCTGCTACCTCTGTGGGTTGGTCTCACTTTTTTATCTCTAAAGAAACATGTCTTCCATGAAAAGCTCCTGACGTTTGGTAATAGGCAGTAGTGTGTAGTAGTTTAAGAGCATGTACTCTAGAGTCAAAATGCTTGGATTCAAGCCCTGGCTCTTGGGCTTCCCTGGTGGCACAGTGGTTGAGAGTCCACCTGCCGATGCAGGGGACACGGGTTAGTGCCCCGGTCTGGGAAGATCCCACATGCTGCGGAGCGGCTGAGCCCGTGAGCCATTGCCGCTGAGCCTGCGCTTCCGGAGCCTGTGCTCCCGGAGCCTGTGCTCCGCAACGGGAGAGACCACAACAGTGAGAGGCCCGCGTACCGCAAAAAAAAAAACACAAAAGAAACCCTGGCTCTACCATTTTTTGGCTGTGTGACTTCAGGCAAATTGCTTGATTTCCTTTGCCACAGATTCTTCATCTGCAAAATAGGGATAATAATAATTGTACTTCATAGGAGTTCATGAGGATACATTTGATTAATACATATAAATTTCTTAGAATAATCTTTGGTACATAGTAAGTATTTACTTACTATGGTACTTACTATCGTACATAGTAAGTTATTATCTTACAATTTCCCACCAGACAGGTGGCTGAGAAAAAGAATTTGCTTTCTCTTTCAATAAAAATTGAAAAAAAATCCATGTTCATGGATTGAAAGACTTAATATTGTTAAGATGACACTATTACCCAAAGCAATCTATAGATTCATCATGATCCCTACCAAGATCCCAACGGATGTTTATGTAGAAATTGACAAGGTAACCTTAAAATTCACATGCAAATACAGGGGACGCAGAATAACCAAAACAATATTGAAAAAGAACAAAGATGGAGGGTTCACATTTCCCTATTTCAAAACTTACTACAAAGCTACATTAATAAAGATTTTGTGGTATCAGCATAAGTACAGACATACAGATCAACGGAATAGATTAAGAGTCCAGAAATAAATCCTTACATTTATGATCAATTGATTTTCCAACAAGGCTGTCAAGACTATTAAATGGGAAAGAATAGTCTTTTCAACAAATGATATTGTAACAGGGAAGAGCCAAATCTGACTACATGTTGGATCTGTTTCTTTTACTTTAAACTTTGCTTCCCATTGCTTTTGTCCACTAAAAGGACACTGTCTATGTCTATACATAATGGCCTAACCCAGGGAACCCTGCCCTTCTGCCTGAATGTTAAGCCAAAGTGCCTTTGTTCAGGGAAACATCTGGACCCTGTCCACCTGTGGATGGCTGCAAGAAAGAAGAAATTAACACATCCACTCTTGTAGGCTGGCCATTCCAGGGGATATTTGCAAAACTTATGGCCTTTTTACTTTACTTCCTCATCTCCTCACCCTCTCTATACTATAAAAGAAACTGGCATCCAAACCCCGATAAGATGGTTATTTTGAGACATTAGTTTGCCATCTTCTCGGTCTGCCAGCTTTCCAAATAAAGTCGTATTCCCTGCCTCAACACCATGTCTCTGATTTATTGGCCTGTCGTGCAGCGAGCAGAACAAGCTTGGACTCGATAACAATATTGCAATAACTGAACATCCTCGTGTTAAAGAATTAAGTTGGAACATACCTCATATCATATACAAAAATGAACTCGAAATAGTTTATAAACCTATCAACCTAAATTTAAGATCAACAACTATAAAACTCTCAGAAAGGTATCTTAGTCATGACAGTAAGCAAAAAACCAAAAAGAAATAGTTAAATTGGACATCAAAATCAAAATATTTTGTGTTGCATAGGACACCACAGGTAAATGAAAAGACAACACACAGATTAAGAGCAAATTTTGGAAATCATATATCTGATAAGGAACAAGCAACCACAATGTATAAAAACCACAATATATAAAACCACAATGTATAAAAACCTCTTATACCTCAACAGTAAAAAAATAAATAAATAACCCATTTACAAATGGGAAAAGGGTTTGAAGAGACATCACTTCAAATAACTACAAATGGCCAGTGAACACATGAAAAGATGCTCAACATCTTTAGTCATCAGAGAAATGCAAATCAAAACCACAATGAGATACCACTTTCCACCCACTAGAATGGCTGTAATAAAAAAGACTATTGTTTGTATAGGTGAGGATGTGGAGGAAATGAAACCCTTACATATTGCTAGTGGGAATGTAAAATGATAGCTACTTTGGAAAATATTTTGGCAGTTCCACTAATTGCTAAACCTAGAGTTAAACTTTGCCTGGGAGGAAGAATCAATAGCCCTCTTGGGTTGTCTCTTTCAGCAAGTTCTTCCCAATGCATCTCTTAAATTTAGCAGTGGTTGTGGTGTCTCTTCTCTGGTTAGGGAGATAGACGGTAAATACAAATACATAAAATTTTATACACAAAAGTTTATAATGGCTTTATAATTTTCCAAATTTGGAAACAATCCAAATGTCCATCAACTGATGAATGGATAAACAAACTATGTCCATAAAATGGAATATTATTCTTCAATAATAACTTGTCTTTCATGAACATGTACTCTGTCCAGCCCCTTCTTTGTCTCCACTGAAGTCTCCAAAAGCCCTAGCGTATGAAGACCATGGCTTAGATGAATGGTTCTCAAATACTGAAAGTCTTGCCACATCAGAATCATCTGGGGTCCTTAGCAGAATCTTCAGATAATCTGAATGGGTCTGTGATGGGGCCCAGGAATATGATTTTAATGGGCTCTACAGGGTTGAGAGCCCCTTCAATTCTGCCATGCAGATTCTGTTAGGAACAATGCAGTAGACAGGCTTTCATCATGAGTATAGGTGCTTCCCAAGTATGCCTCACAGAGACCAAGGACAGAGGGTCTTCTGATTTAAGTCAACAGAACAGAATGTTTCTTAGGCATGCCTGCAGCTCACGTTTGTAGTTTTTTTTTAAAAAAAGATTTTTTTTTCAGAGCAGTTTTAAGCTTACAACAAAATTGAGAGGGAAGTATACCCCTGCCCCCACACATGCATAGTGTCTCTCATTATTAACATCACTCGCTAATTTTGTTTTTTAAAAGGATGAGTCTACATTGACAAATTATAATCACCCAAAGTCCATGGTTTACCTTAGGGTTCACTCTTGGTGTTGTACATTCTATGGCTTTGGACAAAAGTATAGTGACATGTATCCATCATTATAATATCATATGGAGTATTTTCACTGCCCTAAAAATCCTGTGCTCTGGCTTTTCATCACTCCCCCTGACACATACCCCTGGAAGCCACTGATCTTTGTGGCAAATCTCCATAGTTTTGCCTTTTTCATAATGTCATATAGTTGGAATCATACAGTATATAGTCTTTCAGATGGGCTTCTTTCACTTAGTAATATGCATTTAAGGTTTCTCCGTGGCTTTTCATGGCTTGATAGCTCATTTCTAGTTAGCACTGAACAATATTCCATCGTCTGGATGTACCACAGTTTATTCACCTACTGAAGGACATCTTGTTTGCTTCCAAGTTTTGGCAATTATGAATAAAGCTGCTATAAAAATCCTTGTTCAGGTTGGTTTTTTTGTTTGCTTTTTTGGGTTTTTATGGTAGACAAAAGTTTTCAACTCCTTTGGGTAAACATCAAGGAGTGTGATTGCTGGATTATATGGTAAGATTATGTTTAGTTTTGTAAGAAACTGCCAAACTGTCTTGCAAAATGGCTGTTCCATTTTGTATTGCCACCAGCTATGCATGAAAGTTCCTGTTGCCATCAATACTTTTCTATACCCATTCCAAAGTCATTTTAGACCTACGCTTTTCACAGATGAGAAAAGTGATGCAAGTATTACATAGCAAATCAGGGACCTAAGAAAGACTTGAACCCATCACTTGATTCCTTAACCAGGGATAAGCCACCACACCCACTGCTTAATTTAAATGATGCATTAGGAAGAACTTGCAGCAACCAAGAGTTATTGATTCTTCCTTTCAGGCAAAATGTAACTCCTAGAGAGAGTACCTGTCTGCCTGGATGGTGTCTCCATAGCCAAATTCTCCACTATCAGTGTCATGCCTTGAGAAGCCTGAATTCTGTATTCCCTGGGCCTTTGAAATGAAAGCTAGGTACTGTGGAAGAGGGAACTATTATTATGTATTGTTTTCCTTTCAGTATTGAAAGCATCATCTCTTAGAGCATTTAAAAAACATTTTTATAGTAATAAAAATGGAAGAGGCTCATAATTCCACCACACTAACCCCTGAAAATATAAATAAATAAAAGAAAATCATGGCACTATGGACATAACCATGAATACATTCTTTGTGTTTATTTCCAGCTTTTCCTGAAGATAAATTATTAAAAGTTGAATTTTGCAGGCAAAGTATATGCATTTACTTACATTCCAAGATTTTTGCCAATAAATAACATTAAAATATTTATATCTATTTAAATTCCCACTAACAGCATGGGAAAGACTATACTTCCCCTACATCATTCCTAACATTTAAATACAGTTCAATACAACTGACATTATAATAAATGGTGAAAGACTGAAAGCTTTCCCCCTAAGATCAGGACAATATAAATACACCCACTTTTGCCACTGCTATTGGATATTGTAGTAGAAGTTCTAGCCAGAGCAATTAAGCAAGAAAAATAAATAAAAGTGGTCCAAATTGGAAAGAAGAAAAGTAAAATTACCTATACTCACAGATGACATGAACCTATATGTAGAAAATTGCAAAGCATCCACAAAAAGTCTACTAGAGCTAATAAATTCAGCAAATTTGCACAGTACAAGATCAACACTCAACAATCCACTGTGTTTCTATACACCAGAAATGAACAATCCAAAAAGGAAATTAAGAAAAGTTTCATTTATAATAGCATCCAAAAGAATAAAACATAGGAATAAATTTAACCAAGGAGGTGAAAGACTTGTACACTGAAAACTATAAAACATTTGTGAATGAAATTAAAGAAGACTGAAATAAATGGAAAGACATTCCATGTTCATGGATTAGAAACTTAATACTGCTATGGTGGAAACTACCAAAGCGATCTACAGATTCAATGAAATCTTTATCAAATTCCAACATTTTCTTTTCAGAAATGGAAGAGCCAATCCTCAGATTCATATGATATTGCAAGGGGCCCCAAACAGTGAAGACAGTCTTGAAAAAGTATAAAGTTGGAGGATGCATACTTCCCAATTTCAAAACTTAACTACACAGCTACTGTAATCAAAGCAGTGTGGTATTGGCATGAGAGACATATAGACCAATGGAATAGAATTGAGATTTCAGAAATAAATCTATACATCTATGTCCAATTGATTTTTGGTAAGGGTGCAAGTTCATTCAATGAGGAAAGAGCATTCTCTTTAACAAATGGTACTGGAACAACTGGATATCCACATGTGAAATAATGAAGTTGGACCCTTACCTTGTACCATATATAAACATTAACTCAAAATGGATCAACAACCTAAATATAAGAGCTAAAATTATAAAACTATTAGAAAAAAACAGTAGGGGTAAATTATAATTTTGGATTTGGCAAACTGGAAAGAATGACTATGAATTAATACTGATAGTATTGCTTAAATGTTTTGATCAATTAAAAATTAACTTAAACTTGACCTAAACATTATAATCAATGTTATTACCATAACTATTTTTATAAAAGTCCATTGATACAAGCCTCCAAGACAGGGGCTGTTTATCAGGTTTCTGCTTTGTCAGGAACCTGGGAATTCTAAGTGTGTGCCTGATGTAGGTTTCTACAGATACTTCAACACAGTCTTCTGGGATATGGAAATATCATCTCCATTCTGTAAGAGTCAAGGCTATAAAGCTCTTTTCTAAGATCCTACAGGCTTTTCTAAGATCCTTCATCAGGAACCTGAGATTGGTACAAAGGTTCTCATCCTAAACACCCTGTCCCGGTCTCCGCCCCTTAGTCCCTTAGCTGTCCATTACAGGTCTATGAGAGGGAGATGTTCTCCTATTGTTCTATGGCATGGTATCACCTTTTAAGTTCTAGAGACCTGGGTCTATGTTCCTTTCCTCCCACTAATGAGCTTGGTTTTCCTCATATGTAAAGATTAGGGAGATGGCCTGTGTCATCAGGTTGTTTTTACCCATTCAGCATTTTATGATCTAGGATCTGATACTCATTCCTTGTTAAGCATTGATTTTGTCCCCCACCAAAATATGCTGGAGTCATAACCCCCAGTACCTTAGAATGTGACCTTATTTGGAGATAAGGACTTTATAGAGGTAATCAAGTTAAAATGAGGACATAGCCATGGCTCATGGAAAGGCTTTCTCCTTTTATTGGGACATAATTGGAATAATTGTTTATGCAACTAAGGCCTTGCCTTGGTATATTTTGGTCTACTCAAGAAAAGAAGAAATCATCCAATTTAAACGTACTGCAGATAAAATCTGGTAAGGAGATGTTCTTGGATATGATTCCTAGCCTCAGGATAAGGAAATAATAAAAGGCTTTTAAAAGTGCATTTTGACAATCCGTATGAAATTTTTGGCAAAGCAAACTAAAGGAGGCCTGTCTGGTAAATTAAATTTGTTCCTGCACCTATGAAAAATAATCAGACCAAGTCTAATGAGACGAGCCTTATTTTGTGATCAAGAATAATCTTTCTTTGAGATTAATTTTATCAGCAAGAGGAGACTATACAGAAAAAATTATGCTTCAAAGGAAAACTATGCATTGTCTATAGTACAATTTCTACATTGTCTCATTCTGCTTCTATGGGAGTTATTTTACAACCCGAAAACATACAGTAATAAAAAATAAGTTTTGTTTATAGATATGAAAGTGAGTTTTATCCTGGAGAGAATAATCCTCCTTTCCAGTGGAAAAAGCTGGTTGTTTTCGTCTAAAGGTTTATTTCAATATTCTTGATTTATAAATATGTCTGTGTTTTGGATTCTCTTTTAAACAAGTTATACCACCTACCCAACTTCCTCAGTATGAGTACAATAAAGTCATTAAGATGCGTTCATTTTATAATTCTATGAGAATCACGATTTTACTTTTTTTGAAAATTATCCTTTATTTATTCTTTAATAAACACTAGAGATGAGCTCAGTGAAAAATGTGTATGAACTATAATGAAGAAAAATATAAATCTGATTGGAGTTTCAAATGGAAGTATGAATAGAGTCAGCAACAAGCCTTCTTGGGTAGGAACACTCAAATGTGAATTTGCCCCTAAATAAATCTGTAAAATCAAAGCAATCCCCCAAAGATTTTCCTATTAGAAAATTTCTAGACTGGTATTTCATTTCTAATTTGAAAAAAACAGAAAACAATCTGAAACTTACTTGGAACACTATCAAAGGGAAGCAGAAAAATTCTGAAAATATATAAAAAAGAAAAGAACTAACAGATTTGGTTAATAAATTATAAAGTAAGGTGTATGTAGTATATGATGAAAATGGAAAATAAAGTGAGAAAATATCTAAAAACAAGCAACATTTTGAAATCATGTTGAGTCTAATTTGAATAAATACAAATCTTATCAGGTAATATTTGGGCAAAAAAATAAAAATTCTAGGGCATGTGTGTAACAAAATGGAAAAAGAAAGAGAGAGAACCATGTGGGCTCACTCTGTGATTTAACATTTGTAGAGTGCCAGTAAAAACAGGCACTTCAATTTATCACAACCATTATTTCATAAACTCATAGGACTCAAAAAAATCTTTGGATCTATTGACTGGGTTCTCCCTAATAGTGGAGAATGCCACTGACAGTGGTACACATGATGGTCATAGTTTCAGAGGGGAGGCTGTTACTGAGCTGAATCTTCTTAGTAACATGTCAGCAAAGCAAAACATCTCAATGAATGGGCTCAACAGCAGAATGGAGAAGGCAGAGGATCCTTCTACAGGTAGGTAGAACAACTGTCCTAGCAGGCCCCAAACAACACATTGAAATTCTTTGTCTTGGTCAGGCATTTTAGGCCCTTCCTGGGAGAAGCAAAATCATATCTCAAGACATTATGACAACCTCACTTTGAAAAAGAGGTGTGAGTTGGAGAATGAGGGAGGATGATTTTATACAGATTGTATTCAAATGAGGCTCAGAAATAAATGTGAACACTGACTGCATTAAAAGCAATGGCAGGTTAGGTTGTTTATTTAAGATGTTTCTTGCTTTTTGAGGTTGGATTGTATTGCTAGAAACCTCCCTGTTAGAAATGTTGTGATGCATCCCATAGGTTTTGGGTCGTGGTGATTTTTTGGTTCTTTTTTTGCTCTATGAGAGCCTCTCACTGTTGTGGCCTCTCCCATTGCAGAGTACAGGCTCCGGACGTGCAGGCTTAGCAGCTATGGCTCACAGGCCCAGCCGCTCCGTGGCATGTGGGATCTTCCCGGACTGGGGCAGGAACCCGTGTCCTCTACATCGGCAGGCGGACTCTCAACCACTGCGCCACCAGGGAAGCCCAGGTCGTGGTGTTTTCATTGTCACTTGCCTCTAGGTATTTTTTGATTTGCTCTTTGATTTCCTCAGTGATCTCTTGGTTATTTAGTAGTGTATTGTTTAGCCTCCATGTGTTTGTATTTTTTGCAGGTCTTTTCCTGTAATTGATATCTAGTCTCATAGTGTTGTGGTCGGAAAAGATACTTGATACAATTTCAATTTTCTTAAATTTACCAAGGCTTGATTTGTGACCCAAGATATGATCTATCCTGGAGAATGTTCCATGAGCACTTGAGAAAAATGTGTATTCTCTTGTTTTTGGGTGGAATTTCCGATAAATATCAATTAAGTCCATCTTGTTTAATGTATCATTTAAAGCTTGTGTTTCCTTATTTATTTTCATTTTGAATGATCTGTCCATTGGAGATAGTGGGGTGTTAAAGTACCCTACTATGATTGTGTTACTGTCAATTTCCCCTTTTATGGCTGTTAGCATTTCCCTTATGTTTTGAGGTGCTCCTATGTTGGGTGCATAAATATTTACAATTGTTATATCTTATTCTTGGATTGATACCTTGATCATTATGTAGTGTTCTTCTATGTCTCTTATAATATTCTTTGTTTTAAAGTCTATTTTGTCTAATATGAGAATTGCTACCCCAGCTTTCTTTTGGTTTCCATGTGCATGGAATATATTTTTCTATCCCCTCACTTTCAGTCTGTATGTGTCCCTAGGTCTGAAGTGGATCTCTTATAGACAGCATATTTATGGGTCTTGTTTTTGTATCCATTAAGCCAGTCTATGTCTTTTGGTCGGAGCATATATTCCATTTACATTTAAGGCAGTTATCGATATGTATGTTCCTGTTACTATTTTCTTAATTGTTTTGGGTTTGTTATTGTAGGTCTTTTCCTTCTACTGTGTTTCCTGCCTAGAGAAGTTCCTTTAGCATTTGTTGTAAAGCTGGTTTTGTGGTGCTGAATTCTCTTAGCTTCTGCTTGTCTGTAAAAGTTTTAATTTCTCCATCAAATCTGAGTGAGATTTTGCAAGAAACAAGAAAGTCTTAAATAAAAAAAAACTAAACTTACACCTAAAGCAATTAGAGAAAGAAGAACAAAAAAACCCAGTTAGCAGAAGGAAATAAATCATAAATTTCAGATCAGAAATAAATGAAAAAGAAATGAAGGAAACAACAGCAAAGATCAATAAAACTAAAAGCTGGTTCTTAAGAAGATAAAAAAATTGATAAACCATTAACCAGACTCATCAAAAAAAAAGGGAGAAGACTCAAATCAATAGAATTAGAAATGAAAAAGGACAGGTAACAACTGACACTCCAGAAATACAAAGGATCATGAGAGATTACTACAAGCAACTATATGCCAATAAAATGGACAACCTGGAAGAAATGGGAAAATTCTTAGAAAAGCACAACCTTCTGAGACTGAACCAGGAAGAAATAGAAAACATAAACAAACCAATCACAAGCACAGAAATTGAGACTGTGATTAAACATTTTCCAACAAACAGAAGTCCAGGGCCAGATGGCTTCACAGGTGAATTCTATCAAACATTTAGAGAAGAGTTAACACCTATCCTTCTCAAACTCTTCCAAAATATAGCATAGGGGGCTTCCCTGGTGGCGCAGTGGTTGGGAGTCTGCCTGCCGGTGCGGGGGGGCGCGGGTTCGTGCCCCGGTCTGGGAGGATCCCACGTGCCGCGGAGCGGCTGGGCCCGTGAGCCATGGCCGCTGGGCCTGCGCGTCCGGAGCCCGTGCTCCGCAGCGGGAGAGGCCACAGCAGTGAGAGGCCCGTGTATCACAAAAAAAAACAAAAAAAAACAAAACAAAAAACAAAACAAAACAAAATATAGCATAGGGAAGAACACTCCCAAACCTCATTCTACGAGGCCACCATCACCCTGATAACAAAACCAGACAAAGATGTCACAAAGAAAGAAGGCTACAGGCCATTATCACTGATTAGCATAGATGCAAAAGTCCTCAACAAAATACTAGCAAACAGAATCCAACCGCACATTAAAAGGATCATACACCATGATCAAGTGGGGTTTATCCCAGGAATGCAAGGATTCTTCAATATACGCAAATCAATCACTGTGATACACCATATTAACAAATTGAAGGATAAAAACCATATGATCATCTCAACAGATGCAGGAGAAGCTTTCGAAAAAATTCAACACCCATTTATGATAAAAACCCTACAGAAATTAGGCATAGAGGGAACTTACCTCAACATAATAAAGGCCATATATGACAAAACCACAGCCAACCTCATTCTCAATGGTGAAAAATTGAACCATTTCCTCTAAGATCAGGAACAAGACAAGGTTGCCCACTCTCAACACTCTTATTCAACATAGTTTTGGAAGTTTTAGCCACAGTAATCAGGGAAGAAAAAGAAATAAAAGGAATCCAAGTTGGAAAAGAAGAAGTAAAGCTGTCACTGTTTGCAGATGACATGATACCATACATAGAGAATCCTAAAGATGCTAGCAGAAAACTACTAGAGCTAATCAATGAATTTGGTAAAGTAGCAGGATACAAAATTAATGCACAGAAATCTCTTGCATTCTTATACACTAATGATGAAAAATCTGAAAGTGAAATTAAGGAAACACTCCATTTACCATTGCAACAAAAAAGAATAAAATACCTAGGAATAAACATACCTAAGGAGACAAAAGACCTGTATGCAGAAAACTATAAGACACTGATGAATGAAATTAAAGATGATACAAACACATGGAGAGATATACCATGTTCTTGGATTGGAAGAATCAACATTGTGAAAATGAGTATAGTACACAAAACAATCTACAGATTCAAGGCAATCTCTATGAGACTACCACTTGCATTTTTCACAGAACTAGAACAAAAAGTCTCACAGTTTGTATGGAAACACAAAAGACCCCGAATAGCCAAAGCAATCCTGAGAAAGAAAAACAGAGCTGGAGGAATCAGGCTCACTGATTTCAGACTATACTACAAAGCTACAGTACTACAGTAATCAAGACAGTATGGTACTGGTAGAAAAACAGAAATATAGATTAATGGAACAGGATAGAAAGCCCAGAGATAAACCCATGCCCCTATGGTTAACTAATCTATGACAAAGGAGGTAAGGATATACAATGGAGAAAAAGACAGTCCCTTTGACAAGTGGTGCTGGGAAAACTGAACAGCTACATGTAAAAGAATGAAATTAGAACACTCCCTAACAACATACACAAAAATAAACTCAAAATGGATTAAAGACCTAAATGTAAGACCAGACACTATAAAACTCTTAGAGGAAAACATAGGAAGAATGCTCTGTGACATAAATCTCAGCAAGATCCTTTTTGACCGACCTCCTACAGAAATGGAAATAAAAACAAAAATAAACAAATGGGACCTAATGAAACTTAAAAGCTTTTGCACAGAAAAGGAAATGATAAACAAGACCAAAATACAGTCCTTAGAATGGGAGAATATATTCGCAAATGAAGCAACTGACAAAGGATTAATCTCCAAAATTTACAAGCAGCTCATGCAGCTTAATATCAAAAAAACAAACAGCCCAATCCAAAAATGTGCAGAACATCTAAATAGACATTTCTCCAAAGAAGATATACAGATTGCCAACAAACACATGAAAGGAGGCTCAATAGCACTAATCATTAGAGAATTGCAAATCAAAACTGCCGTGAGGCATCACCTCACACCAGTCAAAATGGCCATCCTCAAAAATCGAGAAACAATAAATGCTGGAAAGGGTGTCAAGAAAAGGGAACCCTTTTGCACTTTTGGTGGGAAAGTAAATTGATACAGCCACTATGGAGAACAGTATGGAGGTTTCTTAAAAAAAACTAAATATAGAACTAGCATATGACCCAGCAATCTCACTACAGGGCATATATCCTGAGAAAACCATAATTCAAAAAGCGTCATATACAGCAATGTTCATTGCAGCACTATTTACATGGCCAGGGCATGGAAGCAACCTAAGTGTCCATTGACAGAAGAATGGATAAAGAAGATGTGGCACATATATACAATGGAATGTTAGCCATGAAAAGAAGTGAAACTGAGTTATTTGTAGCGATGCGGATGGACCTATAGTCTGCCATACAGAGTGAAGTAATTCAGGTAGAGAAAAAGAAATACCGTATGCTAACACATATATATGGAATCTAAAATATATATATGGTTCTGAAGAATCTAGGGGCAGGACAGGAATACAGACACAGACGTAGGGAATGAACTTGAGAACATGGGGAGAGGGAAGGGTAAGCTGGGATGAAGTGAGAAAGTGGCAGGGACATATATACATTACCAAATATAAAATGGATAGCTAGTGGGAAGCAGCGGCATAGCACAGAGAGATCAGCTGGGTGCTTTGTGACCACCTAGAGGAATGGGATAGGGTGGGTGGGAGGGAGATGCAAGAGGGAGGAGATATGGGGATATATGTATCCTGATGTATGGGTGATTCACTTTGTTATAAAGCAGAAACTAACACACCATTGTAGAGCAGTTATACTCCAATAAAGACGTTTAAAAAATTTTTAAATTAAAAAAAAAAAAGCAATGGCAGATATCAGACAAACTTGCAACTTCCAAGACACCTCTGATTGTATGGCAGGCTTAAATGACCTCAGCCATTTAGCATGCAAATCACAATATACCTCCATTTCTTCAAGTGCCTCCTAATAAGGGATTTCATTCCAAGAATGCTAGGATGATTTTATATTGGAATACCATAAGTGTAATTTATTTGAATAAAGTAAAAGATAAAAAAATTTCTCCTTAAACATTGCTAAAAGGGCATGTGTTAATGTTTGATTTTTTTTATAGTACCTAAGATGCTTAGAAATATAAAAATGTTATTTTGAACTGTTAGACCTCAAAAAAGCCCAATATCATGTTTGCTGAAGTAATGTTAATGTCATCACTCTTAGAGTCAATGTGACAAGAAAATTTTACATTAGCATTACTATTTGAGAGTATACAAAACATTAGGAAAGGGAAGTTTAAAAAGGTTTGACCACTGAAAGACAAAAAAAAAAAAAAAATTCCAGCTATTTACTTAGTTGCAATGCAAGTGGATCAACTGAAAATGTAACTGAACTGTGACCCTGTGGGGCCTTTGCAGGACAGACCCCACCTTCAATGTCCTCTGCTTTTCTCTTGTTTGTAGAAAAGCTGTAGTCTCCCACGCTTACCCTGAGTAACAAAAACCTGGCTCAAGAATGAATGACTGAAAGCATGTGACCATATAAAAACAAAAGTAGCAGTTGGGCCAGGAGGACTGGTAGGAATTTTAACAGTAAATAAATCATATGGCAGTCACAGAATCTTTAGCTCCTAGATAACAGTATCTGATGCACATCTCCTGAGTTGTTTTACAGATGTTAAATCCCACCAAATGGAAGACATTAACTACTTGATGATCGTGAGCACATTGCCCCCAGACCTACTGGAGCCTGAGGATTGATAATGTTAACCCCTGTGACACCTTCCTTTTACCTCACCATCAACAAATCAGATCATTGTGCATGAGCTGATCACATATCTTGCAACTCCCCCCCATCACCTGACCTTTAAAATGCTTCCCTGAAACCCATCAAGGAGTTCAGGTTATTTTGAACATTAGCTGCCCTGGACTCCTGCCTTGCAATAAATGCTGCACTTTGTTTCACCACAACCCAGTGTCAGCAGATTGGCTTTATTGCCCGTGGGTGAGCAGACCCAAATTTGCTTCAGTAACAATATTTAGCCCAAATATTGTGTGCAATGTACTAATGCTAAAAACTATTCATCGTTTATCTGAAGTTCAAATTTCACTGGGTATTCTGTATTTTTATTTGCTAAGTCTGGCAAACTAATTACATGATAACCTAAAATGCAAGTTCATATGAAAAATGTGTGGACAAAAATTGCTGCCTGCCATTCCAGTAAACAACAAAAGTTATCAGCCATCAAGCCATCAGCCACTTGCAACCGCCCCTACAGGTGTGCCCGGAGGGGAATTCAAGATGGAGAAAATGAAACATTCTGTGCTCTGGATACTGGCCCTACATAGTTAAGATGCATATCTAAGGAGTAATTTCAATGAGCCCAGATTCTTGCATCTTCCCATACATAGAAAAGCAGTAAAATCATTAACTTGAGATGTCTGTTTTTTCTGTTTGTTTTTGACTTATTTGACATCACACACATAATACACTTCTGGAAATTCCACTGTATACCCATGGAAGGATGGGTGTGGAAAAACAATAACATCATTATGAAAAATAGTTTTGACCTTACAGAACTCCTTAAAGGCTTACCTAGAAAAGTAACTGCCAGAACTGCCCTTTTAGTAAAGCAGTAAAATGGAATATTATTGGACACAATCCACTATTTTCTTCTGAACAAATTTCACTACAGATACATTAAACTTGAGATAATATTTAGCTCATTATAAGAATGACATCTTAAAATCAGCATAATGCCACAAGACCAAAAAATAAAATAGATCCAAATTTACTGGGCTATAGTTATTTTTTAAAAAAATATGTGGAGCTGAAAAAAGCCTTTGGTGTTTGTTACTCAAATCCTCCTGAGGGCAGTAAATTTGTGGCTGATGTACTTGATGATGACCTTGGTATCTTCAGACCCAGTGTAATCAACCACCTTTATGGGTAGCAGGCACAAGGCTGTTTATATCTCCCTGGAGTTGACATTTGAGCAACTTGTGCTACAGGCAAGGTAGGAGGCCTTGTCTGAGACACACTTGAGTATGTAGTAAAGGAAAGAATTCATGATGTTCATGGCCTTTGATGAAATGCCCATGTCAGAGCAAACATGCTTCAGAATCTTGTAGACATAGGTGGAGTAACTCAGCATCTCATTCACTTTTTTCTCTTTTACTGGGATTTAGAGGTAGCTTTCTTGGAACATTTATTGCTAAACATAGAAAAGTTAGTAGAAAGCTCAGGCATGATGGTAATATCTTTCCAGTGCCTTGGAAAAAAGAGAATGACACTTAGTGATAGAATGGGTCTCATATATAGGCCCCACATTCAAATGAGGTCTTGGGTGAACATAATAATTCAGTTGGATAAAATGCCATGCAGGAAAGCCCATCAATAAACCACACCACGTTAGATGTGACAAGATAGTCCCCCTAATTGTGGTGAGCCAATTAAAAGGCAAGAAGCCTAGGAGATTCCTGTGGACTCCACCAAAAGAACTTTGAAATGATGCCCCTATAGCACCAACACTATAGAGATGTCAGCTTCAGCCCTTGAAAAAGTATGACCTCTATAACTCATAATGCCAGAGGATTAACACTGACTACATTTGGGACACTTGTCCTCTGATCCAGAATCCCACTGTTGTCTTGGTACAGGGCCACCTTGGCTTAAAAGTGAACTCTCTAACTTGGGGAAACATAGTGGTTCTGGAAAACCAGGGACCTTGCTGACCAGTCACTGCCTCTGATCTTATCAAAGTACCTATAGGTAATAATACTATATTATATACTTCAAAAAAGGAAAGGGAGTACAGGAATGCAATCCTCCCCATTACTAGAGAGGTGGCCTAAAATCATAATAAGGTCACAGACACCCCAAAACACACTGCCAGACAGGGACCTGCCGACCAGAAAGACAAGATCCATCCTCATCCACCAGAACACTGGCACTAGGCCCCTTCACCAGGAAACCTACACAACCCACTGAACGAGCCTTAGCCACTGGGGGCAGACACCAAAAACAACGGGAACTACGAACCTGCAGCCTGTGAAAGCAGACCCCAAATACAGTAAGTTAAGCAAAATGAGAAGACAAAGAAACACACAGCAGATAAAGGAGAAAGGTAAAAACCCACCAGACCTAACAAATGAAGAGGAAATAGGCAGTCTACCTGAAAGAGAATTCAGAATAATGTTAGTAAAGAAGATCCAAAATCGTGGAAATAGAATGGAGAAAATACAAGAAACATTTAACAAGGACCTAGAACTAAAGAGCAAACAAACAATCATGAACAACACAATAAATGAAATTAAAAATTCTCTGGAAGGGAACAATAGCAGAATAACTGAGGCAAAAGAACGGGTAAGTGACCTGGAAGATAAAATAGTGGAAAAAACTACTGCACAGCAGAATAAAGAAAAAAGAATGAAAAGAATTGAGGACAGTAGCCCAGGGGAAGATGGCGGAAGAGTAAGGAGGGGAAATCACCTTCCTCCCCACAGATACACCAGAAATACATCTACACGTGGAACAACTCCTACAGAACACTTACTGAATGCTGGCAGAAGACCTCAGACCTCCCAAAAGGCAAGAAACCCCCCACGTACCTGGGTAGGGCAAAAGAAAAAAGAATAAACAGAGACAAAAGGATAGGGCTGGGACCTGCACCAGTGGGATGGAGCTGTGAAGGAGGAAAGGTTTCCACACACTAGGAAGCCCCTTCGTGGGCAGAGACTGTGGGTGGCGGTGGGGGAAAGCTTCGGAAACGCGGAAGAGAGCACAACAAAAGTGGTGCAGGGGGCAAAGTGGAGAGATTCCCACACAGAGGATCGGTGCCGACCGGCACTCACCAGACCGAAACTCTTGTCTGCTCCCTAGCCGGGGCGGGCAGGGTGGTAGATGAGGCTCGGGGCTTCAGTCGGAGTGCAGGGAGAGGACTGGGGTTGGCGACGTGAACACAGCCTGCAGTGGGCTAGTGCGCCACAGCTGGCGGGGAGGGAGTCCAGGGAAATGTCTGGACCTGCTGAAGAGGCAAGTGACATTTTCTTCCTTCTTTGTTTCCTGGTGCACGAGGAGAGGGGATTAAGAACGCTGCTAAAAAGAGCTCCAGAGATGGGCGCGAGGTGCAGCTAAAAGCGCGGATCCCAGAGACAAGCATGAGACACTAAGGCTGCTGCTGCCACCACCAAGAAGCCTGTGTGGGAGCACAGGTCACTATCCACACCCCCCTTCCCGGGAGCCTGTGCAGCCTGCCACTCCCAGAGTCCTGGGATCCAGGGACAACTCCCCCGGGAGAACGCACAGTGCACCTCAGGATGGTGCAACATCACGCCGGCCTCTGCTGCTGCAGGCTCGCCCTGCACTCCGTGCCCCTGCCTCCGCCCAGCCTGAGTGAGCCAGAGCCCCCGAATCAGTGGCTCCTTTAACCCCGTCCTGTCTGAGCAAAGAACAGACGCCCTCTGGTGACCTACATGCAGAGGTGGGGCCAAATCCAAAGCTGAGCCCCTGGGAGCTGTGAGAACAAAGAAGAGAAAGGGAAATCTCTCCCAGCAGCCTCAGAAGCAGCGAATTAAAGCTCCACAATCAATGTGATGTACCCGGCATCTGTGGAATACATGAATAGACAACAAATCATCCCGAATTAAGGAGATGGTCTTTGAAAGCAAGATTTATGATTTTTTCCCCTTTTCCTCTTTTTGTGAGTGTGTATGTGTATGTTTCTGTGTGAGATTTTGTCTGTATAGCTTTGCTTCCACCATTTGTCTGAGGGTTCTATCCATCTGTTTTTGTTTTAAACTTCTTTCTTAATAATTACTTTTTATTTTAATGACTTCATTTTATTTTACTTTATCTTCATTCTTTCTTTCCTTCCCTCCCTCCTTTACACAACGAATCATCCCAAATTGAGGAGGTGGACTTTGAGAACAACATTTATGATTTTTTCCGTTTCCTCTTTTTGTGAGTGTGTATGTGTATGCTTCTGTGTGAGATTTTGTCTGTATAACTTTGCTTCCACCATTTGTCCTAGAGTTCTATCCGTCTGTCTTTTTTTCTCTTAGTAATTATTATTTTAATTTTTTTAATTCAATAACTTTATTATACTTTATTTTATTTTACTGTATCTTCTTTCTTTCTGTATTTTTTCCTTCCTTCCCTCATTCCTTCCTTCCTTCCCTCCTCCCTCCCTCCCTCCTTTCTTTCCTTCTTGCCTTCTTCCTTTCTTTTCTTCTTTCTTTCTTTCTTCCTTCCCTCCTTCCTTCCTTCCTTCCTCTCTTTCTTTCTTTCTTTCTTTCTTTCCTTCCTTCCTTCCTTCCTTCTTTCTTTCTTTCTTTCTTTCTTTCTTTCTTTCTTTCTTTCTTTCTTTCTTTCTTTCTTTCTTTCTTTCTTTCACTTTTTCTCCCTTTTATTCTGAGCCATGTGGATGAAAGGCTCTTGGTGCTGCAGCCAGAAGTCAGTCCTGTGCCACTGAGATAGGAGAGCCAACTTCAGGACACTGGTCCACCAGAGACCTCCCAGCTCCACATAATATCAAATGGTGAAAATATCCCAGAAATCTCCATCTCAACACCAGCACCCAGCTTCACTCAATGACCAGCAAGCTAGAGTGATGGACATCCTATGCCAAACAAAAAGCAAGACAGGAACACAAACCCACCCATTAGCAAAGAGGCTTCCTAAAATCATAATAAGTCCACAGACACCCCAAAACACACCACCAGACGTGGACCTGCCCACCAGAAAGACAAGATCTAGCCTCATCCACCAGAACACAGGCAGTACTCTCCTCCACCAGGAAGCCTACACAACCCACTGAACCAAACTTAGCCAATGGGGACAGACACCAAAAACAATGGGAAATACGAACCTGCAGCCTGCAAAATGGAGACCCCAAACACAGTAAGATAAGCAAAAGGAGAAGATAGAAAAACACACAGCAGATGAAGGAGCAAGATAAAAACCCACCAGACCTAACAAATGAAGAGGAAATAGGCAGTCTACCAGAAAAAGAATTCAGAATAATGATAGTAAAGGTGATAAAAGATTTTGGAAATAGAATAGTCAAAATGAATGTAACATTTAACAAGGACCGAGAAGAAATAAACATGAAACAAACAACAATGAACGACACAATAAATGAAGTGAAAAATACTCTAGATGGGATCAATAGCAGAATAACTGAGGCAGAAGAATGGATAAGTGACCTGGAAGATAAAATAGTGGAAATAACTACTGCAGAGTGGAATAAAGAAAAAAGAATGAAAAGAACTGAGGACAGTCTCAGAGACATCTGGGACAACATTAAATGCACCAATATTTGAATTATAGGTTTTTCAGAAGAAGAAGAGAAAAAGAAAGGGACTGAGAAAATATTTGAAGACATTATAGTTGAAAATTTCCCTAATATGGGAAAGGAAGTAGTTAATCAAGTCCAGGAAGCACAGAGAGTCCCATGCAGGATAAATCCAAGGAGAAATATGACGAGACACATATTAATCAAACTGCCAAAAATTAAATACAAAGAAAACATATTAAAAGCAGCGAGGAAGAAACAATAAATAACACACAAGGGAATCCCCATATGGTTAACAGCTGATCTTTCAGAAGAAACTCTGCAAGCAAGAAGAGACTGGCAGGACATTTTTAAAGTGATGAGGGAGAAAAACCTGCAACCAAGATTACTCTACCCAGCAAGGATCTCATTCAGATTTGATGTAGAAATTAAAATCTTTACAGACAAGGAAAGCTGAGAGAGTTCAGCACCACCAAACCAGCTTTACAACAAATGCTAAAGGAACTTCTCTAGGCAAGAAACACAAGAGAAGGAAAAGACCTACAATAACGAACCCAAAGCAATTAAGAAAATGGGAATAGGAACATACATATCGATAATTACCTTAAATGTAATTGGACTAAATCATCCCATCAAAAGACACAGATTGGCTGAATGGATACAAAAACAAGAACCATATATTTGATGTCTACAAGAGACCAACGTCAGACCTAGAGACACATACAGACTGAAAGTAAGGGGATGGAAAAAGATATTTCATGCAAAGGGAAACCAAAAGAAAGCTGGAGTAGCAATTCTCATATCAGACAAAATAGACTTTAAAATAAAGACTCTTAGAAGACACAAAGAAGGACACTATATAATGATCAACAGATCATTCCAAGAAGAAGATATAACAATTGTAAATATGTATGCACCCAACATAGGAACACCACAAAACATAAGGCAAATACTAACAGGCATAAAAGGGGAAATCGACATTAACACATTCATAGTAGGGGACTTTAACACCCCACATTCACCAATGGACAGATCATCCAAAATGAAAATAAATAAGGAAAAACAAGCTTTAAATGATACATTAAACAGGATGGACCTAATTGATATTTATCAGAAATTCCACCGAAAAACAAGAGAAGACACATTTTTCTCAAGTTCTCAAAGAACATTCTCCAGGATACATCATATCTTGGGTCACAAATCAAGCCATGGTAAATTTTTAAAAAAATGAAATTGTATCAAGTATCTTTTCTGACCACAATGCTATGAGACTAGATACCAATTACAGGAAAAGATCTGTTAAAAATACAAACACATGGAGGCTAAAAAATGCACTATTTAATAACGATGTGACCACTGAATAAATCAAACAGGAAATCAAAAATTACCTAGAAACAAATGACAATGGAGACATGATGACCCAAAATATATGGGATGCAGCAAAAGCAGTTCTAAGAGGGAAGTTGATAGCAATACAATTCTCCCTTAAGAAACAGGAAACATCTCGAATAAACAACCTAACCTTGCACCTAAAGCAATTAGAGAAAGAAAAACAAAAACACCCCAAAGTTAGCAGAAGGAAATAAATCATGAAAATCATAACAGAAATAAATGAAAAAGAAATGAAGGAAATGATAGCAAAGATCAATAAAACTAAAAGCTGGTTCTTTGAGAAGATAAACAAAATTGATAAACCATTAGCCAGACTCATCAAGAAAAAAAGGGAGAAGATAGAAATGAAAAAGGAGAAGTAACAACTGACACTGCAGAAATACAAAAGATCATGAGAGATTACTACAAGCAACTCTATGCCAATAAAATGGACAACCTGGAAGAAATGGACAAATTCTTAGAAATGCACAACCTGCCAAGACTGAATCAGGAAGAAATAGAAAATATGAACAGACCAATCACAAGCACTGAAATTGAAACTGTGGTTAAAAATCTTCCAACAAACAGAAGCCCAGGACCAGACGGCTTCACAAGCGAATTCTATCAAACATTTAGAGAAGAGCTAACACCTATCCTCCTCAAATGCTTCCAAAATAGAGCAGAGGGAGGAACACTCCCAAACTCATTTTACAAGGCCATCATCACACTGATACCAAAACGTGACAAGGATGTCACAAAGAAAGAAAACTACAGGCCAATATCACTGATGAACACAGGTGCAAAAATCCTCAACAAAATACTAGGAAACAGAATGGAACAGCACATTAAAAGGATCATACATCATGATCAAGTGGGCTTTATTCCAGGAATGCAAGGATTCCTCAATATGCACAAATCAATCAATGTGATAAACCATATTAACAAATTGAAGGAGAAAAAACATATGATCATCTCAATAGATGCAGAGAAAGTTTTGACAAAATTCAACACCTATTTATGATAAAAACCCTCCAGAAAGTAGGCATAGAGGGAACTTTCCTCAACATAATAAAGGCCATATATGACAAACCCACAGCCAACATCATTTTCAATGGTGAAAAACTGAAAACTTTTCCACTAAGATCAGGAATAAGACAAGGTTGCCACTCTCACCACTCTTATTCAACATAGTTTTGGAAGTTTTAGCCACAGCAATCAGAGAAGAAAAGGAAATAAAAGGAATCCAAATTGGAAAAGAAGAAGTAAAGCTGTCACTGTTTGCAGATGAGATGATACTATACATAGAGAATCCTAAAGATGCTACCAGAAAACTACTAGAGCTAACCAATGAATGTGGTAAAGTAGCAGGATACAAAATTAATGCACAGAAATCTCTGGCATTCCTATACACTAAAGATGAAAATCTGAAAGTGAAATCAAGAAAACACTCCCATTTACCACTGCAACAAACAGAATAAAATATCTAGGAATAAACCTACCTAAGGAGACAAAAGACCTGTGTGCAGAAAATTATAAGACACTGATGAAAGAAATTAAAGATGACACAAACAGATGGAGAGATACACCATGTTCTTGGATTGGAAAAATCAACATTGTGAAAATGACTCTACTACCCAAAGCAATCTACAGACTCAGTGCAAACCTTGTCAAACTACCATTGGCATTTTTCACAGAACTATAAGAAAAAATTGCACAATTTTTATGGGCACACTAGAACCCGAATAGCCAATGCAATCTTGAGAACGAAAAATGGAGCTGGAGGAATCAGGCTCCCTGACTTCAGACTATACTACAAAGCTACAGTAATCAAGACAGTATGGTACTGGCACAAAAACAAAGATAGATCAATGGAACAGGATAGAAAGCCCAGAGATAAACCCACGCACATATGGTCACCTTATCTTTGATAAAGGAGGCAGAAACATACAGTGGAAAAAGGATAGCCTCTTCAATAAGTGGTTCTGGGAAAACTGGACAGGTACATGTAAAAGTATGAGATTAGAATACTCCCTAACACCATACACAAAAATAAACTCAAATGGATTAAAGACCTAATATAAGGCTGGAAACTATCGAACTCTTAAAGGAAAACATAGGCAGAACACTCTATGACATAAATCACAACATGATCCTTTTTGACCCACCTCCTAGAGAAATGGAAATAAAAACAAAAATAAACAAATGGGACCTAATGAAACTACAAAACTTGTGCTCAGCAAAGGAAATCAAGAAAAAGACCAAAAGACACCATCAGAATGGGAGAAAACACTTACAAATGAAGCAACTGACAAAGGATAAATCTCCAAAATTTATAAGCGGCTCATGCAGCTTAATAACAAAAAAAACAAACAACCCAATCCAAAAATGGTCAGAAGACCTAAATAAACATTTCTCCAAAGAAGATATACAGCCTGCCAACAAACACATGAACGAATGCTCAACATCACTAATCATTAGAGAAATGAAAATCAAAACTACAATGAGATATCATCTCACACAAGTCAGAACGGCCATCATCAAAAAATCTAGAAAAAAAAAATGCTGGAGAGGGTGTGGAGAAAAGGGAACCCTCTTGCACTGTTGGAGGGAATGTAAATTGATACAGCCACTGTGGAAAACAGTATGGTGGTTGCTTAAAGAACTACAAATATAACTACCATATGAGCCATAAATCCTACTACTGGGCATATACCCTGAGAAAACCATAATTCAAAAAGAGTCATGTATCAAAATGTTCATTGAAGCTCTATTTACAGTAGCCAGGAGATGGAAACAACCTAAGTGTCCATCATGGGATGAATTGATAAAGAGGATATGGCACATATACACAATGGAATATTACTCAGCCATAAAAAGAAACGAAATTGTGCTATTTGTAATGAGGTGGATAGACCTAGAGTCTGTCATACAGAGTGAAGTAAGTCAGAAAGAGAAAGACAAATACCGTATGCTCACACATATATATGGAATTTAAGAAAAATAAATGTCATGAAGAACCTAGGGGTAAGACAGAAATAAAGACACAGACCTTCTAGAGAATGGACTTGAAGATATGGGGAGGGGGAAGGGTAAGATGTGAAAAAGCAAGAGAGAGGCATGGACATATATACACTACCAAACATAAGGTAGATAGCTAGTGGGAAGCAGCCGCATAGCACAGGGAGATCAGCTCGGTGCTTTGTTACCGCCTGGAGGGGTGGGATAGGGAGGGTGGGAGGGAGGGAGACAAAGAGGGAAGAGATATGGGAACATATGTATATTTATAAATGATTCACTTTGTTATAAAGCAGAAACTAACACACCATTGTAAAGCAATTATACTCCAATAAAGATGTAAAAAAAAAATAGAGCTGCAATGAACATTTTGGTACATGACTCTTTTTTCTTTTTATTGGAGTATAATTGCTTTACCATGGTGTGTTAGATTCTGCTTTATAACAAAGTGAATCAGTTATACATATACATATGTTCCCATACCTTTTCCCTCTTGCGTCTCCCTCTCTCCCTCCCTATCCCACCCCTCCAGGCGGTCCCAAAGCACCAAGCTGATCTCCCTGTGCTATGCGGCTGCTTCCCACTAGCTATCTACCTTACGTTTGGTAGTGTATATAGGTCCATGCCTCTCTCTCACTTTGTCACAGCTTACCCTTCCCCCTCCCCATATCCTCAAGTCCATTCTCTAGAAGGTCTGTGTCTTTATTTCTGTCTTACCCCTAGGTTCTTCATGACATTATTTTCCCTTAAATTCCATATATATGTGTGAGCATACGGTATTTGTCTTTCTCTTTCTGACTTACTTCACTCTGTATGACAGACTCTAGGTCTATCCACCTCATTACAAATAGCTCAATTTCGTTTCTTTTTATGGCTGAGTAATATTCCATTGTATATATGTTCTATATCTTCTTTATCCATTCACCCGATGATGGACACTTAGGTTGTTTCCATCTCCAGGCTATTGTAAATAGAGCTTCAGTGAACATTTTGGTACATGACTCTTTTTGAATTATGGTTTTCTCAGGGTATAAGCCCAGTAGTGGGATTGCTGGGTCATATGGCAGTTCTATTTGTAGTTTTTTGAGGAAACGTCCATACTGTTCTACATAGTGGCTGTACCAATTCACATTCCCACCAGCAGTGCAAGAGTGTTCCCTTGTCTCCACACCCTCTCCAGCATTTACCGTTTCTAGATCTTTTGATGATGGCCATTCTGACTTGTGTGAGATGATATCTCATTGTAGTTTTGATTTTCATTTCTCTAGTGATTAATGAAGTTGAGCATTCTTTCATGTGTTTGTTGGCAGTCTGTATATCTTCTTTGGAGAAATGTCTATTTAGGTCTTCTGCCCCTTTTTGGATTGGGTTATTTTTTTTTTATTGAGCTGCATGAGCTGCTTATAAATTTTGGAGATTAATCCTTTGTCAGTTGCTTCATTTGCAAATATTTTCTCCCATTCTGAGGGTTGTCTTTTCATCTTTTTAATGGTTTCCTTTGCTGTGCAAAAGCTTTGAAGTTTCATTAGGTCCCATTTGTTTATTTTTGTTTTTATTTCCATTTCTCTAGGAGGTGTGTCAAAAAGGATCTTGCTGTGATTTATGTAATAGAGTCTTCGGCCTATGTTTTCCTTTAAGAGTTTGATAGTTTCTGGCCTTACATTTAGGTCTTTAATCTATTTTGAGCTTATTTTTGTGTATGGTGTTAGGCAGTGATCTAATCTCATACTTTTACATGTACCTGTCCAGTTTTCCCAGCACCACTTATGGAAGAGGCTGTCCTTTCTCCACTGTACATTCCTGCCTCCTGTCAAAGATAAGGTGACCATATGGGCGTGGGTTTATCTCTGGGCTTTCTATCCTGTTCCATTGATCTATCTTGCTGTTTTTGTGCCAGTACCATACTGTCTTGATTACAGTAGGTTTCTAGTATAGTCTGAAGCCAGGGAGCCTGATTCCTCCAGCTCCGTTTTTCGTTCTCAAGATGGCTTTGGCTATTCGGGTTCTCTAGTGTGTCCATAAAAATTGTGCAATTTTTTGTTATAGTTCTGTGAAAAACGCCACTGGTATTTTGATAGCGATTGCATTTAATCTGTACATTGCTTTGGGTAGTAGAGTCATTTTCACAATATTGATTCTTCCACTCCAAGAACATGGTATATCTCTCCATCTATTTGTATCATCTTTAATTATTTTCATCAGTGTCTCACAATTTTCTGCATACAGGTCTTTTGTCTCCTTAGGTAGGTTTATTCCTAGATATTTTATTCTTTTTGTTGCAATAGTACATGTGTTTTCTTGATTTTCCTTTCAGAATTTACATCATTTTTGTATAGGAATGCCAGAGATTTCTGTGCATTAATTTTGTATCCTGCTACTTTACCAAATTCATTGATTAGCTCTAGTAGTTTTCTGGTAGCATCTTTAGGATTCTCTATGTATAGTATCATCTCATCTGCAAACAGTGACAGCTTTACTTCTTCTTTTCCAATTTGGATTCCTTTTATTTCCTTTTCTTCTCTGATTGCTGTGGCTGGAACTTCCAAAATTATGTTGAATAAGAGGGTTAAAGTGGGCAACCTTGTCTTGTTCCTGATCTTAGTGGAAATGCTTTCAATTTTTCACCATTGAAGATGATATTGGCTGTGGGTTTGTCATATACGACCTTTATTATGTTGAGGAAAGTTCCCACTATGCCTAATTTCTGGAGGGTGTTTATCATAAATGGGTGTTGAATTTTGTCAAAAGTTTTCTCTGCATCTATTGAGATGATCATATGGTTTTCCTCCTTCCATTTGTTAATATGGTGTATCATGTTGATTGATTTACGTATATTGAAGAATACTTGCACTTCTGGAATAAAACCCACTTGATCATGGTGCATGATCCTTTTAATGTGCTGTTGGATTCTATCTGCTAGTATTTTGTTGAGGATTTTTTCATCCATGTTCATCAGTGATATTGGCCTGTAGTTTTCTTTCTTTGTGACATCCTTGTCTGATTTTGGTATCTGGGTGACGGTGGCCTCATTGAATGAGTTTGGGAGTGTTCCTCCCTCTGCTATATTTTGGAAGCATTTGAGGAGGATAGGTGTTAGCGCTTCTCTAAATGTTTGATAGAATTCACCTGTGAAGCCATCTGGTCCTGGGCTTTTTTTGTTTGAAGATTTTTATTCACAGTTTCAATTTCACTGCTTGTGATTGGTCTGTTCATATTTTCTATTTCTTCCTGATTCAGTCTTGGCAGGTTGTGCATTTCTAAGAATCTGTCCATATCTTCCAGGTTGCCCAATTTATTGGCATAGAGTTGCTTGTAGTAATCTCTCATGATCTTTTGTATTTCTGCAGTGTCAGTTGTTACTTCTCCTTTTTCATTTCTAATTCTATTGATTTGAGTCTACTCCCTTTTTTTCTTGATGAGTCTGGTTAATGGTTTATCAATTTTGTTTATCTTCTCAAAGACCCAGCTTTTAGTTTTATTGATCATTGCTATCATTTCCTTTTTTTTTCCTTCATTTATTTTTGATCTGAGTTTTATGATTTCTTTCCTTCCACTAACTTTGGGGTTTTTTGTTCTTCTTTCTCTAATTGCTTTAGGTGCAAGTTTAGGTTGTTTATTCAAGATGTTTCCTGTTTCTTAAGGGAGAATGGTATTGCTATCAACTTCCCTCTTAGAACTGCTTTTCTTCATCCCATAAGTTTTGCGTCACCACGTCTCCATTATCCGTTGTTTCTAGGTTTTTTTAATTTCCTCTTTGATTTCTTCAGTGATCACTTCGTTATTAAGGAGTGTATTGCTTAGCCTCCATGTGTTTGTATTTTTTACACATCTTTTCCTGTAATTGATATCTAGTCTCATAGCATTGTGGTCAGAAAAGATACTTGATACAATTTCAATTTTCTTAAATTTACCAAGGCTTGATTTGTGACCCAAGATATGATCTATCCTGGAGAATGTTCCATGAGCACTTGAGAAGAATGTGTGTTCTGTTGTTTTTGGATGGGATGTCCTATAAATATCAATTAAGTCCATTTTGTTTAATGTATCATTTAAAGCTTGTGTTTCCTTATTTATGTTCATTTTGGATGATCTGTGCGTTGGTGAAACTGGGGTGTTAAAGTCCCTTAATATGAATGTGTTACTGTCGATTTCCCCTTTTATGGCTGTTAGTATTTGCCTTATATAATGAGGTGCTCCTATGTTGGGTGCATAATTGTAGGTCTTTTCCTTCTCTTCTGTTTCTTGCCTAGTGATGTTCCTTTAGCATTTGTTGTAAAGCTGGTTTGGGGGTGCCGAACTCTCAGCTTTTGCTTGTCTGTAAAGGTTTTAATTTCTCCATCAAATCTGAATGAGATCCTTGCTGGGTTGAGTAATCTTGATTGCAGGTTTTTCTCTTTCATCACTTTAAATATGTCCTGCCATTCTCTTCTGGCTTGCACAGTTTCTGCTGGAAGATCAGTTGTTAACCTTATGGATTCCCTTCTGTGTTATTTGTTGTTTTCTCCTTGCTGCTTTTAATATGTTTTCTTTGTATTTAATTTTTGACAGTTGATTAATATGTGTCTTGGCTTATTTCTCCTTGGATTTATCCTGTATGGGACTCTCTGTGCTTCCTGGACTTGATTAACTATTTCCTTTCCCATATTAGAGATGTTTTCAACTATAATCTCTTCAAGTATTTTCTCAGTTCCTTTCTTTTACTCTTCTTCTGGAACCCCTATAATTTGAATGTTGGTGCATTTAATGTTGTTCCAGAGGTCTCTGAGACAGTCCTCATTTCTTTTCATTGTTTTATCTTTATTCTGCTCTGCAGCAGTTATTTCCACTATTTTATCTTCCAGGTCACTTATCCATTCTTCTGCCTCAGTTATTCTGCTATTGATCCCATCTAGAGTATTTTTAAGTTCATTTATTGTGTTGTTCATTGCTGCTTGTTTCATCTTTAGTTCTTCTAGGTCTTGTTAAATGTTTATTGCATTTTGTCTATTCTATTTCCAAGATTTTGGATCATCTTTACTATCATTATTCTGAATTGTGTTTCAGGTAGACTGCCTATTTCTGCTTCATTTGTTAGGTCTGGTTTTTATCTTGCTCCTTCATCTGCTGTGTGTTTTTCTGTCTTCTCAGTTTGCTTATCTTACTGTATTTGGAGTCTCCTTTTTGCAGTCTGCCGGTTCGTATTTCCCGTTGTTTTTCGTGTCTGTCCTCAGTGGCTAAGGATGGTTCAGTGGGTTGTGTAGGCTTCCTGATGGAGGGGACTAGTGCCTGTGTTCTGGTGGATGAGGCTGTATCTTGTCTTTCTGGTGGGCAGGTCCATGTCTGGTGGCGTGTTTTGGGGTGTGTGTGACCTTAGTATGATTTTAGGCAGCCTGTCTGCTAATGGATGGTGATGTGTTCCTGTCTTGCTACTTGTTTGTCACAGGGTGTCTAGCACTGTAGCTTGCTCACTGTTGAGTGAAGCTGGGTGCTGGTGTTGAGATGGAGATCTCTGGGAGATTTTTGCCATTTGTTATTATATGGAGCTGGGATGTCTCTTGTGCACCAGTGTCCTGAAGTTGGCTCTCCCACCTCAGAATGACAGCACTGACTCCTGGCTGCAGCACCAAGTGCCTTTCATCCACATGTCTCAGAATAAAAGGGAGAAAAAGTAGAAAGAAAGAAAGAAAGGAAGGAAGAAAGAAAGAAAGAAAGAAAGAAAGGAAGGAAGGAAGGAAGGAAGGAAGGAAGGAAAGAAGGAAGGAAGGAAGAAAGAAAGAAAGAAAGGAGAGATGGAGGGAGGGAGCGAGGGAGGAAGGAAGGAAGGAGGTAAAAAAGCAAAGAAAGAAAGAAGATAAAATAAAGTAAGATAAAATAAAATAAAGTTATTAAAATAAATAATTATTAAGAAAAAAATATTTTTAAAACAAAAAACAAAACAAAACAAAAACAAAAAAACCCGGACAGATAGAACCCTAGGACAAATAGTGGAAGCAAAGCTCTACAGACAAAATCTCTTACATAAGCATACACATACACACTCACTAAAAGAGGAAAAGGGGAAAAAAATCATAAATCTTGCTCTCAAAGTCCACCTCCTCAATTTGGGATGATTCGTTGTCTATTCATGTATTCCACAGATGCAGGGTACATCAAGTTGATCGTGGAGCTTTAATCCGCTGCTTCTGAGGCTGCTGGGAGAGATTTCCCTTTCTCTTCTTTGTTCTCTCAGCTCCCGGGGCTCAGTTTTGGATTTGGCTCTGCCTCTGTGTGTAGCTTGCAGGACGGCGTCCATTCTTCACTCAGACAGGACTGGGTTAAAGGAGCAGCTGCTTCGGGGACTCTGGCTCACTCAGACCGGGGGGGAGGGAGAGGTACGGAGTGTGGCGCAAGCCTGCGGCGGCAGAGGCCAACATGACGTTGCACCAGCCTGAGGCGCGCCATGCGTTCTCCTGGGGAAGTTGTCCCTGGATCCCGGGACCCTGGCAGTGGTGGGCCGCACAGGCTCCCTGGAAGTGGGGTGTGGATAGTGATCTGTGCTCGCACACAGGCTTCTTGGCAGCAGCAGCAGCAGCCTTAGCGTCTCATGCCCGTCTCTGGGATCTGCGCTGTTAGCCGCGGCTCGCACTTGTCTCTGGAGCTCCTTTATGCAGCGCTCTTAATCCCCTCTCCTCGTGCACCAGGAGACAAAGAGGGAAGAAAATGTCTCTTGCCTCTTCGGCAGGTCCAGATTTTCCCCGGACTCCCTTCCGGCTAGCCGTGGTGCACTAACCCCCTGCAGGCTGTGTTCAGGCCGCCAACCCCAGTCCTCTCCCTGTGCTCCGGCTGAAGCCGGAGCCTCAGCTCCCAGCCCCGCCCGGCTCGGAGGCTGAGCAGTCAAGCCTCTCGGGCTGGTGAGCGCCGGTCAGCACCGATCCTCTGTGCGGGAATCTCTCTGCTTTGCCCTTCGCACCCCTGTTGCTGTGCTCTCCTCCACGGCTCCAAAGCTTTCCCCCTCTGCCACCCACAGTGTCTGCCTGCAAAGGGGCTTCCTAGTGTGTGGAAACCTTTCCTCTTTCACAGCTCCCTCCCACTGTTGCAGGTCCCGTCCCTATCCTTTTGTCTCTGTTTATTCTTTTTTTCTTTTGCCCTACCCAGGTACGTGGGGAGTTTCTTGCCTTTTGGGAGGTCTGAGGTCTTCTGCCAGCATTCAGTATGTTTTCTGTAGGTGTTGTTCCATGTGTAGTTGTATTTCTGGTGTATCTGTGGGGAGGAAGGTGATCTCCGCGTCTTACTCTTCCTCCATCTTCCCCTCGTCTGTATCATTTGTTTTTGAAATGTTTGGAAGAATTCACCAATGAAGGTGTATGGTTCTGGAGATTTCTTTTCGGATAGGTTCTTATTTACAGATTCAATTTCTTTAATATATATGAGACTATTCAGATTTTCTGTTTCCTCTTGGATCCATGTAGATAGTTTTGTTTTTCAAGGAATTTTTCCCATTTTATATAAACTGCTAAATTTATTGGCAACCTGATTTCCAGTTTTACCAACCATTCTTTTGCATCATCAATGCAAATATCCAAACAGTGGAAAAGATACCTGAGCAAGAATCAAAGCTGTGTCTTCAGACTGTATTAGCATTCATTAATTCTTCAACTGCACATATTCATAGTAAAAGGAAAAAAAAGAAAACAAAAATACTTCACTGAAGAATATCCTACATGAAGCAGTTAAAATTAATTTTATCAGAGCTGAACCATTGAGGATATATATGTTTAATATTCTGCGTGATGAGGTAAGTATATACAAAGTGCTTTTGCACTTTAATACTGTTACTTTAAAAATGACCTTAACCTCTCTGTACCTATTTACTTATTTGTAAAATGTGAGCAATGATTCTTATATAAGTGAATTATTGTGAGTAGCTAAAGAAACAATCAATATAAAGTGCCCAATACAGCATTTGCATTCAACTGATGTCATTTTCCCCTTCACTTCATACTCTGCTTCTAACTGATGTAATAAAATTTATATTTTAAGGCAAGATAAGAAAAAATAAACATAAAATACTTTCTCTGCGTGATTGTTTTTATTTCTTCTGACGCTAGTAATGTAGCTTCTTAAAAGAATAGCGTTCTTTCCCAACTCTGTAGGGGGTCATAGTGACTTGCTCCTTGCTTTGTATATGCTTACCTGGACTGTGTATTCTTGGTGAACTTTACGTAAAATATCAGTATGTCATTTTGATGTACAATCCTTTGTATTGAAAATGTATATGACTGTGCCTTCAACTTCTAATTGGAGGAACAGTTCTCAGAGCTTTCTGAGATTCTGCTTCCTGAGTTATAATCTTCAGTTTGGCTCAAATAAAATTCCCTTATTTTTCTTCTTAACTTGATAGTTAATTGAATTTTCATCGACATAACACTAGGACTAGAGGGGTGATTAGTACTCAACTATGTTTATAGTATCTAGATAATTAAATGCCTGTGGCTAATGCTGAAGCCATATGTGACAGAGTTTACAGGGTCAGCCTCAAACCTCCTCCAACGTGTAGTGAAGAAAGTTCCCTCTGTGTTAGCACCAGGAAATTTTGCTCATCTTATAGATGACAAAAACTTCTTAGTAGCCAAGTCTTTCATCTGCTTATGACTGTAAGAAATGTAATGGTCTTAGAGGTTATCTGATCCACCAACTTCAGTTTAAGATAATCTGAAGCTCCAATAGGCTAGATTAGTTATTAGCCAAAAGAGTGGCAGGACCCAAAGCAGAAAACACTTTTGTGATTTTTCCTGATACTCTGCTTAATAATCCTGCCATTTAATCATTGTGCTTTCTTGTCTGATTTGTTTCGTGCTTTAGGTTATCAGAAAGTTTATGAACTGCATATCTATAAATAATTTTGAGCCCCTGGAAGACAAATGTACCCTTGATGGGAAGTTCCTGTGAAAAAAATCTAAGCATAATAATTGAGCTTCTGGTCAAAGCATTGAAAGGGAATCAAGAGATCTGGGTGCTGGTGCCTGATCATCACTAGCTCTGGGAATTTGGGTAAGTCTCTCCCCTGTTGCTCTCCTCGTCTATAAAACAGGGAAACATCATGTCTTTCTCTCAATCATCAGAATATGTTGTGCCAAATCCCTCTCTGACACCTTGCATTCTATAGGAATAAAACAGAGCTGAATGACAAATTTTATGTGCATTACCATCAGTGTATTGATAAAATAAGAATTTTCACATATAAGAATATAAATGTTTATTAATATAAATTTACCAAAATCTTATCTGTATAAATATTTTCAACCTAATTGTCTTGGTTTATATTTCCACTTAAACCCTCAAAGGATATAGCCTAAAACATTTATTCATTCAGGTCTCTTTCTCTCTCTCTCTCTCTCTCTCTCTCTCTCTCTCTCGCACACACACACACACACACACACACACACTGGACTCAAGCACACTCTGGTGCACATACATAGTCACGAGCCATGGGAATGGGTCCTTAGCCACACAGTAGGAAATATTCCCTATCCTCTGTAGCAACAAGTAAAATCATGTGGAAAAACAAAGGGAAATATAATTGATTCCAAATTGTACGGGTCAAAGTGATCAGAGAAGGCTTTCAAATGAACTGAAAATTATCTGAAACTCAATCCTGCCAAGCTGATAGGCTATCTGATCTGAGTCAATACTGTTGGGTTTATCTAGCACTGAATCCTGTACCTTTCCCTGCTGTTATCGACTCTCTTGCCAAATAGTTTAGAGATAAACCTTAACCTGGCTGGCATGTCTTTGGGTCATGTGACCTTATTCTTTCAGTTCCACACTCCAGGTTGGTGAATCATTGGCAAGACTGGCTGCCCAGTCTCCCTACACACACCTAGAGCCACCACTGGTCTTGAGATGGAACAGTATCCTCCAAGGTTCTCCCTTGCAATCCAGGGACACAAAATTTATTCAATGAGTTACAGATAATAGGATGACTCACTGACTGTAAGCACTTCTGCTTCCATCCCTGCCACAGTGCCACGCTGAAGCTTCCTACTGAAAAAGGGGTAAGAAATGAGAAAAACAAAAGGAAAGGAAGTAAACAATACCTCACAAGAATGTACTGCTATGTATGGTTTTCCTTCTTAGATATTTCTAAAATTCACAAAAATCCATTCTCTTAGCTCATATGCTGTGAGTATCACAGGAACTTATATTAAGTATTAGGAAACTAAATTAAGAATTTTACTCAATATTTTAGCTATTTGAGCTCAAGTTTCTAAAGTTTTCCAGTGTAAAATGATGCCTCAACAATGTATCCTGAATGTGGTATAGATTTCCATTCATTCAGACCTTCTTTTAGAAATTTTTATTGGTATGTCACATGCATATATAAAAGTGCACAAATCATAGGAGTACAGTTCAATGAATTTTCATAAAGTGAACACACCTGTGTAATCAGCAACCAGATCACAAAACAGAACACTATATTCAAATCCAGAAGCCACTTATGAGCTCTCCCTCCCCCATCACTACTGGCCCATCCTAAACAGGTAACCACTCTCATGCCATCTAACACCATACATTAGTTTTGCCTGAATTTGAACTTTATATAATTGGCATCTTATAATGTGTGCATCTTTTGTGCCTTGCTTCTTTTGACCAACATTATTCTTGTGAGAGTCATCCATGTTGTTTTGCATCAGGGTTTTTAAAAAATATCTTTTATTCACATTGTTACTATGTAACACTTGTGCACCTGGGACCTGAGCTCAACCATCTTGACTGAGAGAGGGCAGTGAGTTGTCCTTTGTACAAACAATTACCTAAATTCTTTTGTTTGTTCTGAAACTGCATTGATGACTGCTGTGAACTGAATTGTGTCCCTGCTCCCCCACCCCCAATTCATACATTGAAGCCCTAACTTTCAATATCATGGTATTTGGAAATGGGGCCTTTGTGCAGTTGAGATGAAGTCATAAGAGTGGGATCCGTATAATGGGATTAGTGCCCTTTTAAAAAGAGATACCAGAGAATTTGCTTTCTCTCTCTCTCCTTTTCTCTCTCTCTCTCTCTCCACCATGTGAGGACACAGCAATAAGATGACATCTGAAAAAGAAGTGAGAGCTCACTGGGAAACTGAATCACTGGCACCTTGATATTGGACTTCTCAGCCTCCAAAACTGTGGGAAACAAATTCGTATTGTTTAAGCCACCTAGTCCGTGGTATTTTGTTTTGGCAGCCTTAACTGACTAATACAATGACAGCTTGAATAACAAAATGGATCATTAGATATAAGTCTGATTTTCTTTCAAGGGCATCGATTTGCATCTGTTTGGAGACTCATTATTAAACACCTCTCATGATACTCTTCAAACATCCAGGAAGCAGGAAAGTACTTATTTGCCTATAGAATAAAAGACCTATTTGAGTCACATACTTTTCCTTCTCCCAGGCACCTGCAAAATCCTTTTTTTAAAGATTAAACTTTTAAAATTAAACTTTCTTTTGAGATGATTACAAATTCACAAACAGTTGTATGAAATAATACAGAGAAATCCATGTACCACTTACCAAGTTTCCCCCAATGGTAACCTCTTACAAACAGGAAACAGATATAGCCAAGATACCAAACAATTCCACTACACAAGGATCTTACCTGTTGCTTTTTTTTGTTGTTTAGGGTGTTTTTTGTTTTTGTTTTTGGCTACAACTTCTTAACCTTGTACTCCTATCCCCACTTCGTTCACTTCTGGCTACCACTAAATTGTCTCCATTTCTAAAGTTTTGTTATTTCAAGAATGTTACATAAATGGAATCATACAGTGTGGAAAGTTTTGAGATCAGCTTTTTTCACTAAGGATAATTCCCTGGAAAACCATCATAGTTGTTACATGTATCAGTAATTCATTCCTTGCATTTACCCTTAGACCCAGCAATTCCATTTATTGGATTTTTACCCTAAAGATAAAATTTTAGCAATATGAAAACACATATACAAAAGGTTATTCATTGTAGCATTATTTACAGTTACAAAACACCAGAATACTATCTAAATGCCCAAATAAAGGATATTAGTTGAATAAACTATAGTACACACACTATACAGCAGCTATTAAAAAACAATGATAGGGCTTCCCTGGTGGCACAGTGGTTGAGAGTCTGCCTGCCGATGCAGGGGACACGGGTTCGTGCCCGGTCCAGGAAGATCCCACATGCCGCGGAGCAGCTAAGCCCATGAGCCATGGCCGCTGAGCCTGAGCGTCCGGAGCCTGTGCTCCGCAACGGGAGAGGCC
>NW_006779072.1:0-870 GCF_000442215.2 Lipotes vexillifer | reverse complement strand
ACTATATGCCAGGCTCTGGGGATAGAGCAGCACATTAAACAGCAGCGGTTCCTTCTCTCCGTGTCTCTCTGCCTGCACAACCCCCAGGGGACATGAAGGGACTCAGGAAGGTCTAAAGCTGTCTGTTTGGGAGAGGCTCTTGTCTTGCAAAAGCAGCGGCCCCTGCCTCAGTTTGTACTCACCCCCCTCCCCAGAGATAGGTTGCTGAAATGAGTATGTGGCCACCATAAAACTCTGCAAAAAAAAAAAAATTCTTAAGTAGGAAGAAAAATTACCGTAGTCCCATCTGTTGAACATTTTCTAGGGTTTCCTTCCAGACATTTTTTATACTGCCAGTTTTTCCCACATGGTTGCAATCGTCCTGTATGTAGAATTTTGAATCTTGCCTCTTGCCATGAACACAGAAGCATGCTCTGTATTCTTTCAAATCTTCAGTAAACATTTTTAACCACTGTGTGGATGTATGTAACCAAATACCTATTTCTTGGATGTTTAGGTTGTTTCTCATTTTTCGCTGTGATAAGTAACACAGTGACGAATACTTTTGTGGGCAAAGCTTATTCCATGTGTAATAGAGAATCCTGGAGTTGAGACCCCTGAGTCAGAAGGCACAAGCTTTTGAAGTTTTTATTACTTGTCCAAAGCTTTTACTTTTTCAAGTGGCTGAGGTGTCAGTCTGTGCCCTCTGGCTTTTATAGGAGCTGTGTCAAACTCCCATTCACTGAGGGAACTCAGACTGGTGGTGCTCCAGCTGGAGCTGCATTGGAACCATGCAGAGGGCACGTCAACCTGGTTGCCTGGGCCCCACCCCACAGTCTCAGTCCAGTGGGCCAGCGGTGGAGCCTGAGACTCTGCATTTTTAACCAGGTC
>NW_006779071.1:0-239 GCF_000442215.2 Lipotes vexillifer | reverse complement strand
GTTGAATTATGTCGAAAGCTTTCTATGCATCTATTGAAATGATCATATGGTTTTTCTCCTTCAATTTAATATGGTGTTTCACGTTGACTGATTTGCATAAATTGAAGGATCCTTGAATTCCTGCAATAAATCCCACCTGATCATGGCGTATGATCCATTTAATTACTGTTGAACTCGTATTTTGTTGACGATTTTTGCATCTATGTTCATCAGTGATATTGTCCTGTAATTTTCATTCT
>NW_006779070.1:1568838-1573709 GCF_000442215.2 Lipotes vexillifer | reverse complement strand
CCAAAAAAAAAAAAAAAAAAAAAAAAAAGGAGGCAATCTTGAGTTGGGCCAAATAGACTGTGATTTTCTGTAGTGATGAATGGGGGGGGGCACTTTATTTAATTTCTCATATTAGAACAGTATTACAAAAGACCTAGACGGATGGGGCTTCAGTTGGCTTCGGTCGTAAAGGAAGTCAAGGGTTGAGCAAACCTTAAATTCTGTATTTGGTACAGGCTGACCCACTGTCCTTCATGACCCTCAGAGCAGCGATGCCTCTGAGGTGTTCTGCAGATCATTTCCTTGGCATCCAGGTTCCAATAACAATAATATGTTTGTATTAGGAAGGTGCCATCCCTTCATGTGGTTTCCCTTCTAATCAAAGCATGTATATACCTGTGGAGGAGTTGGCTAAAGTTATGGACTCATCTGGTTTGGAGTTAAGGGACATAGTTCTGCAGAAGAATATCTCAATCCCACCCACTTCCCTGGCTCCTTTTCCTTCAGTCCCCTTGAATGGCGTCTTTCATGACTCTGACCTCTGATCTCTTAACATCCTGAATGTCTTTATCTGTGGTATTTTCCACCCACTGACATCCTGCGTACTCTTTCATCTTAGAACATTTTATAAGGTCATTTTGTGATCGGGATATGGAAAAAAGTCCCAGCTGGAATTTTTGCCTTTGTTACATTGGCGACGCAAGAACTGTATGACCACAATGCCAGGCACGTTAATGTGCGAGGTTGAATAGGACATGTGTAGATTTGAGCAGTAACATTGGCATCAAGACATAAGGAGTACCCTGCTCTAGATGGGGTTGTAAGTGTTGGCCTGCCAGAGACATGTATTGTGATACACTAAGGAACACGAAAGAGGGGTATCTAAGCTGGCCTGGGGGATTGTGAATAGGAAATCAGTGGAATCAAAGAAAAAAAATATATAGTTGGCCAAATAAGAAGTATAACGGAGGAGAGGGTATCCAGAGACAAAGATGATGGCATCAGAGAAGCAGGGAAACAGCATGGCGGGGGCAGGGTGTTCTGGATTCAAAGTTCAGACAAGAAATTGGGAGCAGTGAGCCTGGAGGAGTGGAAAGGTGGGTTCGTGCTGGGCCTTGTGTGCCATGGTGAGGAGGCTGTACCTTCGATCAGTGATGGGGAGTACCAAGTGGCCTATGCAGGGGAGCGAGAGGGGAGAGTCTGGGTTCACTATGTGGTGGGTGGATCCAGAGGAAAATGTCTGGAGAAACAACAATTGGGAAGGCATATTCTAGATAAGGGAAAATGAGGGCCCAGCCTAGGGCTGTGGGATGGGACAGAAAGGGGGAAGAGAATCATGAGTCATTTGGGAGGGTTGGGGTCCCCAAGAGGACAGAAGGACAGGTACTTGGGACAGGCAGGGGACCCGGACACCCTCTTATGTAACGGATTACTGAGAGGTCAGAGTTGAGATTCCAGGAACTACATTAGCCAGGACCCAGGTCAATCCAGAGCAGAGGACCTGGAACCCATGCAGAAGGTCCTCCCAACCCCAGACAGCTCTCTCTTTGCCCGCTGCTGCCCTGAGCTGGACTGGGTCTGGAACTGAAGGCAGTTGGTGGGCTGGTGGTGGTGAGGTGGGCAGGTCAGGCAGTGGAAAGTGAGGGAAGCCAGAGGCGGGAGAATCAGGCTGGAGCCACAAATCCAGGAATGCGGCTGCAGATGTTCTGTCACCTCTACCTCCGCTCTGCTCTGGGAGAGCAGCCTGCAAAATAGCCCCCGTGCACTGCACCTCTTCGGGCTCCTCCTCTAACCAAGTGAAACAGGTCAGGGCTCACACACCCTACCATCCCACCAAGGATCTTCTGTGCAACAGGGGAGGGAGTGTTCACAGTGCAGCACCGGCAGGTTGTCCAGACCTGATTTTCCAGAGACTAAAGGGACTTGACCTCTGCTATCCCCAGATGTATGGGGACTGTTCTCTAGTACTTTCGTTCACAAACAGTCACTATAGCCTATGATGTGTCCAGCCCTCTGCCATCAGCACTGTGGAGGGAGGAGAGGGTGACCCACAAAGAAAACTTGGAGGTGGGTCTTAGATTTATGGAAATTACACCTAGTGGGGGAGATAAAGTAGTCATGGATAGAAGCATAAAACAAGTGTTCAGGCCCACCTGACAGGCTGTGTTCTAGAAATTCCGAGGAAAAAGCAGTGAATTTCCTTCTGTGCACATCGCAAAGGTCCAATGGAGAAAGTGATATAAACTGGGCAGGAAAAACTGGTCATCCAGCTGGAAGGAAAGGTCTAGAAAAGTCTCAGAAACAAGAAGGTTCAGGGAACATTGAACAGATTGGCTTATTTACTGTGAAGGGCATGAAAGGAAGATGAGGGGAACTGCGTGAACGGTGGCCCAGAGGACCTCAAATGTCAGGCGGAGAGTTTGCAAATATTCTGTCAGCTGCAGAAAGCTGGTGGGGAATTTTGCAAAAGGGAATATGTTTCCAGAAGTCATCCTGAGGAAACTGGGTGTTTTTGCTCATGAAGCAGCTCTAAATCATAAGAAACATCCCACTTAACTTGTCCCTGCTGTTGTAAATGCCAATACTCCTTTTAAGCTTGCAAAAAACCAAAGCTGCTCTGAATGTAGTGAGCTCTTGGCTGATTTAAGTTTCTCCTTTCTTCTTCCATGGAAACGCCTATTGTGCCTAGCTCACAGGTCTAAAAGGACACAGGCCCAGCATGTGCCAAGGCGAAGCCATATCTGGGGATGTAGAGCCCTTGTGGCAATTAGAGCTTAACAATATATTAAGGATGGTTGTGTAACAAGCACCGTGAAATATTTATCCCATTCATAAGGTTCAGAGAAATAAAATAAAAATCCCAGGGACAAGCTGCAATGGTGGAGAAATGTTAATGGCATCTTCTGATCTCAGAACACACTCTGCAGTCTTGAAACAGAACACGCTAAGGGTGACAATGATCTCATAAAAAGAAGCAAAAGGAAAGGGACCCAGGGTAGGGACTCCTAATACCTGACAACAAAGCCCCACTGGGAGAAGAGCCCATCACCAGGGTCAGGCCATGGATTTCGAAACACATGTGAGGAAGAGGAAGACAGCTATTCCCCCCAAGATCAGGTAAGAAAAAAGAAAATTATGTTTTTCTTCTTAGGTTTCCCTTTTCCTTTATTGGTTGGGAATTGCCCTCATCCAGCATTTAGATTCCCTTGCCTCTTTGAGGTTATTTAAGCCTCTATTTTTGCCAAAATTCCCTTTTATTTATCCTATCCATTTTCTCTACATAGTCTTCATGCTTGTAAACTGGGTGCCCCAGGCCTTAGCAGTCTGTAGGTACAAAAGATATCCCATTAACCCTAACAGTTTAAGACTATCCGTTCACTTGGGCCTCCAGCCCTCCTGAGAAGGCCTCCAGGTACATCTAAGCATTGCCACGGGCATGTACTTATGAACCTGTCTGTCACCCTCATCACCCATCACTGGATGCCCAGCCTCATTGTCAGTGTTCTCTGCACAGGCAACAGCTCCAGGGAGTCACGCCGTTGCAAGGGTTAATTGAACTCTTCCTAAGAACAAAAATGCTCGGGCCAAAAGTGCTGCCCTTAAATGATGCCCAAGCCTCTGTTCCTCAAGGTCCCAGAGAGGTGCAGGGTAGCACGCCCATGTGGAAACCATGACCTTCCATGGCTCCATGCCTCCTTTTTCCACTGGACCTGAAATAGCATTGCTTGTGCCCAAATCACACAATTTTCCTTCAGCTTCTGTCTCTCATGCCCTGTTCCCAAGAAATAGAACAGGGGATGGATGCCATCCTATCCCACCACCCATGCTGTTGCCTGTCTACCGTCTCCCTGTCTTATAGCTTGAAAAATATTGAACATCAAATACATGAAAAGTAAAAAAAAAAAAAAAAAAAAAAAGCTACACAGGCTGTCTTCTCCCTTCATCTACCAAATCACAAATGCTCTTGTACAGATCAGCTCATGCAGATAACTTAGAACCAGAAGCCTTCTAACCCCACAAACGGCCAACTCTAAATTTTGTGCGGGGCTCCTCCAGCTCTCCCTGCTCCACATTAAACAGCTCCCCTCCCACCTTGTCATAACACTGGTTTTACATAGTCATTTATAGCCTGAAATCAGTTTTCACTATTGGCAGTCCTCTGGTGTCAACTGTTGAAATCTGTTTGCCAAAACACTGTCTCATACGAGGCTCCAATTTGTTGTTGAATACTGCTGCTCTTTGTCGTGAAAGGACAGTTTACCATTTTGGGCCAAGAACTGGATTTATAAGTGTTTATATAGCAATTTGCAGAATAGTATTTTAAGATGACTTCCTCATATATGCTGTTAGGACAATATTTGCCTCCTGCAGAATGATGAATTGGAAAAAGCATGAACTTCAGTGTCATATAGACATGGGTTTGAATACCAGCTCTGGCATTTATGCTGTCTGTGAAAGTTTTAACTTCTCTGAGTCTCACTTGTGAAATACAGCCGATAAAATATTGTCATGAGGATTCAATTATATATATAAGACATATATAAGGCTCTTAGTTAAAGGGACTCAATAAATGGCAGCTACCATTATTCACACTATTTTTAAAATACATTGCATTACCTGTGGATGCAGAAGAAAAACATTTCTAAACATGTCTAAACCAGGGATGGTATATACATGGCATTCATGCTTCCTCTCTCTACTTCCACATACATAGCAGACATCATTCGTCAATAACCATACTCTTTTCCAATGAGACTAAACTTGGCCTCAGAATCCTCAGCACAGTGTTACAAGCAACCACTACTGCTATTTATTTAGTAAATAAAAATATAGGATACATGGTTACATTTGAATTTCAAATAAAAAATGAGTAATGTTTTAGTATATGTGTA
>NW_006779070.1:1563961-1568823 GCF_000442215.2 Lipotes vexillifer | reverse complement strand
AAAAAAAAAAAAAAAAAAAAAAAAACAAAGCTACACAGGCTGTCTTCTCCCTTCATCTACCAAATCACAAATGCTCTTGTACAGATCAGCTCATGCAGATAACTTAGAACCAGAAGCCTTCTAACCCCACAAACGGCCAACTCTAAATTTTGTGCGGGGCTCCTCCAGCTCTCCCTGCTCCACATTAAACAGCTCCCCTCCCACCTTGTCATAACACTGGTTTTACATAGTCATTTATAGCCTGAAATCAGTTTTCACTATTGGCAGTCCTCTGGTGTCAACTGTTGAAATCTGTTTGCCAAAACACTGTCTCATACGAGGCTCCAATTTGTTGTTGAATACTGCTGCTCTTTGTCGTGAAAGGACAGTTTACCATTTTGGGCCAAGAACTGGATTTATAAGTGTTTATATAGCAATTTGCAGAATAGTATTTTAAGATGACTTCCTCATATATGCTGTTAGGACAATATTTGCCTCCTGCAGAATGATGAATTGGAAAAAGCATGAACTTCAGTGTCATATAGACATGGGTTTGAATACCAGCTCTGGCATTTATGCTGTCTGTGAAAGTTTTAACTTCTCTGAGTCTCACTTGTGAAATACAGCCGATAAAATATTGTCATGAGGATTCAATTATATATATAAGACATATATAAGGCTCTTAGTTAAAGGGACTCAATAAATGGCAGCTACCATTATTCACACTATTTTTAAAATACATTGCATTACCTGTGGATGCAGAAGAAAAACATTTCTAAACATGTCTAAACCAGGGATGGTATATACATGGCATTCATGCTTCCTCTCTCTACTTCCACATACATAGCAGACATCATTCGTCAATAACCATACTCTTTTCCAATGAGACTAAACTTGGCCTCAGAATCCTCAGCACAGTGTTACAAGCAACCACTACTGCTATTTATTTAGTAAATAAAAATATAGGATACATGGTTACATTTGAATTTCAAATAAAAAATGAGTAATGTTTTAGTATATGTGTATCCCATGTAATATTATATATATATATATAATTATTATACTAAAAATATTCATTATTTATCTGAAATTCAAATGTAGTTGGGAATCCCGTATTTCATCTGGCAACTCTTGTGGTTTGCATGTGAGTTGAAATTGACTTGCCATCCCTGACCTCTGATTAATCATGACTTTTGGCTATCAAATGATTAAAACTCAATTCTAACTAGTTTTAGGGATAAAAGGTAGTTAATTATTGGACACAGCTGGGAATTGCAGGGGTGGCTCTAACATCAGGCACTGTTGGCTTCTTTTTGCAGCCCGGCCCTCTCTACCTGACAGAGAAGAAGGCACCCCCAGTAGCAGATTTATTTATTCCCAGCTTAACAACCAAGGGATTTCCTTTTCCCAACTTCTATTTGTCAATCCATATAATTCTGATTGGCTTAGCTTAGGGCTTGCACTCACTTCTACAGTTGATGCCTTACAGATGGGTGTGACCACGGGTCACAGGCTGTAGACTGGATCATAGGTTTATGCCTGTAAGTGGGGTTGGATTAAGTCACCTTAATGGGTAGCCCACCGGGATCCTTTAGCATGGGAGAAGTACCATTTCCAAAAGAAACAGGATGCCTGGCAAAAAATAACAACAACAACATCAACATGGGTCCATTTCCATTCTGAACTGTCTGTTTTTACAGAATTAGAGAAAGGCTTCACTATACAGGAAGGTCAGAATCTGCAGTTGAGAGACAAATATGTGATAAACTCTAGTAAACCCAAGGTATGAGGGCACTTTGGAAGGCAAAAAAAAAGAGTGACCTGACACAAGCAAATGTGTTGTTGCAGAAAGATGCAGGGAGAAAGAGAGAGTGTGTGAATGATTGACAGGGACAGTAAGAACTGCTGATAAGTGCTCCTTAGGGAAGCATTTTTGACTCTGTATTGGTTTTCAAATAGTTCTGAAGCATGGAAAAATCCCATGTCTTCCTCATGCCTTTGAAGCACCTGTCTGTCAGAACCCAAAGGGCTGACTACAAGAGGTGTTTAAAGAGTTATCCTCCTGCCAGTGTTTGTAGCCGTATGCTGCAGACAGTAAAAGCAAAGGCCATGCAGCGACACTGTCAGGGTTTGAATCCCAGCTCATCACCTGCTGGCTGATGAACTTGGACACGTTACCTAATAAGACATGTACAGTGCTCCTGCACTGAGGTGAATTGTCATTGAGACAAGGGCTCACCCTCAAGACAGGGCTATCTTGAGCAACATGGTCCATGAGTGGAAAAAAAAAAAGAAGTATGCATAGCAGGGGACTGTAGGCAGGGCAGGTAACACAAACTGAAAAGACCATCCTTTAAGAAATGAGCTCACCCCATCACCATCCCCAACACCAGTGTCCCACAGAATCCTAGGATTCTGTGGGACACTGGTGTTGGGGATGGTGATGGGGTGAGCTCATTTCTTAAAGGATGGTCTTTTCAGTTTGTGTTACCTGCCCTGCCTACAGTCCCCTGCTATGCATACTTCTTTTTTTTTTTCCACTCATGGACCATGTTGCTCAAGATAGCCCTGTCTTGAGGGTGAGCCCTTGTCTCAATGACAATTCACCTCAGTGCAGGAGCACTGTACATGTCTTATTAGGTAACGTGTCCAAGTTCATCAGCCAGCAGGTGATGAGCTGGGATTCAAACCCTGACAGTGTCGCTGCATGGCCTTTGCTTTTACTGTCTGCAGCATACGGCTACAAACACTGGCAGGAGGATAACTCTTTAAACACCTCTTGTAGTCAGCCCTTTGGGTTCTGACAGACAGGTGCTTCAAAGGCATGAGGAAGACATGGGATTTTTCCATGCTTCAGAACTATTTGAAAACCAATACAGAGTCAAAAATGCTTCCCTAAGGAGCACTTATCAGCAGTTCTTACTGTCCCTGTCAATCATTCACACACTCTCTCTTTCTCCCTGCATCTTTCTGCAACAACACATTTGCTTGTGTCAGGTCACTCTTTTTTTTTGCCTTCCAAAGTGCCCTCATACCTTGGGTTTACTAGAGTTTATCACATATTTGTCTCTCAACTGCAGATTCTGACCTTCCTGTATAGTGAAGCCTTTCTCTAATTCTGTAAAAACAGACAGTTCAGAATGGAAATGGACCCATGTTGATGTTGTTGTTGTTATTTTTTGCCAGGCATCCTGTTTCTTTTGGAAATGGTACTTCTCCCATGCTAAAGGATCCCGGTGGGCTACCCATTAAGGTGACTTAATCCAACCCCACTTACAGGCATAAACCTATGATCCAGTCTACAGCCTGTGACCCGTGGTCACACCCATCTGTAAGGCATCAACTGTAGAAGTGAGTGCAAGCCCTAAGCTAAGCCAATCAGAATTATATGGATTGACAAATAGAAGTTGGGAAAAGGAAATCCCTTGGTTGTTAAGCTGGGAATAAATAAATCTGCTACTGGGGGTGCCTTCTTCTCTGTCAGGTAGAGAGGGCCGGGCTGCAAAAAGAAGCCAACAGTGCCTGATGTTAGAGCCACCCCTGCAATTCCCAGCTGTGTCCAATAATTAACTACCTTTTATCCCTAAAACTAGTTAGAATTGAGTTTTAATCATTTGATAGCCAAAAGTCATGATTAATCAGAGGTCAGGGATGGCAAGTCAATTTCAACTCACATGCAAACCACAAGAGTTGCCAGATGAAATACGGGATTCCCAACTACATTTGAATTTCAGATAAATAATGAATATTTTTAGTATAATAATTATATATATATATATAATATTACATGGGATACACATATACTAAAACATTACTCATTTTTTATTTGAAATTCAAATGTAACCATGTATCCTATATTTTTATTTACTAAATAAATAGCAGTAGTGGTTGCTTGTAACACTGTGCTGAGGATTCTGAGGCCAAGTTTAGTCTCATTGGAAAAGAGTATGGTTATTGACGAATGATGTCTGCTATGTATGTGGAAGTAGAGAGAGGAAGCATGAATGCCATGTATATACCATCCCTGGTTTAGACATGTTTAGAAATGTTTTTCTTCTGCATCCACAGGTAATGCAATGTATTTTAAAAATAGTGTGAATAATGGTAGCTGCCATTTATTGAGTCCCTTTAACTAAGAGCCTTATATATGTCTTATATATATAATTGAATCCTCATGACAATATTTTATCGGCTGTATTTCACAAGTGAGACTCAGAGAAGTTAAAACTTTCACAGACAGCATAAATGCCAGAGCTGGTATTCAAACCCATGTCTATATGACACTGAAGTTCATGCTTTTTCCAATTCATCATTCTGCAGGAGGCAAATATTGTCCTAACAGCATATATGAGGAAGTCATCTTAAAATACTATTCTGCAAATTGCTATATAAACACTTATAAATCCAGTTCTTGGCCCAAAATGGTAAACTGTCCTTTCACGACAAAGAGCAGCAGTATTCAACAACAAATTGGAGCCTCGTATGAGACAGTGTTTTGGCAAACAGATTTCAACAGTTGACACCAGAGGACTGCCAATAGTGAAAACTGATTTCAGGCTATAAATGACTATGTAAAACCAGTGTTATGACAAGGTGGGAGGGGAGCTGTTTAATGTGGAGCAGGGAGAGCTGGAGGAGCCCCGCACAAAATTTAGAGTTGGCCGTTTGTGGGGTTAGAAGGCTTCTGGTTCTAAGTTATCTGCATGAGCTGATCTGTACAAGAGCATTTGTGATTTGGTAGATGAAGGGAGAAGACAGCCTGTGTAGCTTTGTTTTTTTTTTTTTTTTTTTTTTTTTTATTTTTTTTATTTTGTGGTATGTGGGCCTCTCAATGTTGTGGCCTCTCCCGTTGCAGAGCACAGGCTTTAGAAGAGCTCGCTTAG
>NW_006779070.1:1511122-1560198 GCF_000442215.2 Lipotes vexillifer | reverse complement strand
CCGATCCTCTGTGCGGGAATCTCTCCGCTTTGCCCTCCGCACCCCCGTTGCTGTGCTCTCCTCCGCGGCTCCGAAGCTCCCCGCTCCGCCTCCCGCAATCTCTGCCCGCGAAGGGGCTTCCTAGTGTGTGGAGACCTTTCCTCCTTCACAGCTCCCTCCCACTGGTGCAGGTGCCGTCCCTATTCTATTGTCTCTGTTTTTAATTAATTTTTTCTTTTGCCCTACCCAGGTACGTGGGGAGTTTCTTGCCTTTTGGGAGATCTGAGGTCTTCTGCCAGCGTTCAGTAGGTGTTCTGTAGGAGCTGTTCCACATGTAGATGTATTTCTGGTGTATTTGTGGGGAGGAAGGTGATCTCCGCGTCTTACTCCTCCGCCATCTTTCCACCGCCTGTGGGACACTTTCTATACACACTATCCATAACAAAAGATCTCTAAGAGGGGATTATCCCAAAATGCTATGGGGGAAACAGAGAAAAGATGGGGGAAGAGGTAAGTCTTGAAGAGCTTGGATTTGTGCTCACCAAAAGAAGATGACATCTCAATGTGACTCTGAAGGATCACTTTGAGTACACCAAACTGAACACAGAGGCTCAAGCGATCGCAGAGGTGTAAATATGCATGGCAACACCTCCAAATCTCTTTTCACCCTCAAACCTCACATGCTCATATGCTACACACTCAAAGGCTCCCCTGTTCTGTTGTGAAAGGGGAAATACGTAAATAATTTTATGTGTTTATTTTGTTTCTAAAAAGGTAGGAATTGAAACAGACACCATCATCCCTTTCAATGACATAAATCTCCTGGAACATAATTGTGAATTGGAGGGGAAGCACTGGGAGCTCTTAGAACCTGGCATGTTTAGACAATATGAGAAATAGGGGTAGAGTAGACTGAAGGGATCCATGGGGAGTTGCAGGGAATAAAACCTAGAAGAGCAAAGGGACCTGGACTGAAAAGCCTTCTACGCTGTACAAGGCACGTGAACTTTATATGATAAACAGAGGGGAATCAAGAAAAGTTTTCAAGTAGAGGATTGATAAAATATGATACTGTTAAATGCAAGTTACTTTGCAATAATAACGTCCATAGCTGTGTAGGCGGCTTCTAAAATGGCTTCTAATGATCCCTACCTCCTGGTGTCCACACCCCTGTATGAGTCTTTCCCCTTGAATGCGGCCTAGACCTAAGTAATTGCTTCTTATGAATAGAAGATGGCAAAATGGTGGAATGTCACTCCAGAGGTTAGGTTCCAAAAAGACTGTGTCCTCTGTCTTGCTGGCCCTCTCTTGCCCTCTTGCTTGCTCACTCCTGATGGAAGCCAGCTGCCCTATTTGAGCTGCACCATGGGGAAACTCATATATCAAGGAATGGAGGAAGTCCTCCAGCCAACAGCAGCCCACAGGGAATAGAATCTTACCAACAACCACGTGAGTGAGCTTGCAAGCAGATGGTCTTTCAGTTAAGCCTTCAGATGAGACTGCAGCCCAGCCAACACCTTGATTATAGCCTTCTCAGGGGTTTTGAGGCAGAGGCACATAACTTAGTTGTGCCCAGATTAAGTTGGGGTAATTTGTGCTACAGCAACATACAACTAATACGATAGCTAACACGTAGTGGGCTCATACTCCCTTCCAGGCACTTTGTTAGCACTGTACACGCATTAATGATCTCATCCAATCTTCAGGGAGAACTTCATGAGGTGGGGTCCAGATCCCATTTTACAGGTGAGCATCCTGAGGCTTAGACAGGATAAGGAACTCTTCCTAGGCCACACAGGTACTGAGTAGTTTAGCTAGGATTCTAACTTTACTCTTCCTGACCCCAGAATGTTAATTCTGAACCACCACACTGTATATTGTCTTGGATGCAGCAGAGTCCTGTGGAGGTGGGGGGCGGGCAGGAAGGGGGTAGGGGGAGGAGGGAGGCATGGGCTAAGTCTACAGAAAATTGGAGAATAACTAAGAGCCGATCATTTCACTTCACCTTTAAAGGCTATTAAACACAACATACTGTAATGGAATTAGTGACCTTTTTAACACATTTACTCACTCATTACTACTTGATAAAATTAAAAGTTAATAATCTTTTTATACCTACAAATGACACAATAAACCATTCATCTGAAGGAGAATCATCTGGTTACACCAACTCTCTGGTTCATTTCAGGAGGCACTGGGAGTCTGTAAAAAGCCAGTCAGAGACTCTGGGAAGGAACAGAGTTTCTTAAGCCCCCCACTTCCCTGTAATCCAGCCTGACACTGGCAGATGCCCCTCAGGCTGCCCCCCCCCCACACACACCCACTCATTCCTCTGGTCCACCCCTCATCTGTTCATCTGGCAGAGTGCTGGGAATGCCCTCCTTAGCCAAAAATATCTTCACAGTTGCCTGGGAAGAATAGTAGCTTGGACAGGAGTACAGAAATGGGGGTGGGCAGAAGCAAAGGAAAATTGTCCACTTTCCAGTTTTGCTGGCACGTTGTGAAACTTTCAGAGAAGAACGGAAGGCTTGGTGTGAGAGGGAGACGTCAAAACACCTGGTGGCAGGTGCAGGTGTCTGGGACAATGGAGGAGAGGACAGGTCATGTCCAAGATGGCTTCTTTGGCCCATGGATAGACAGCCGCTCTCTCAGGGGGGATCATCCTAGCCTTTCTAGCTCTACTGCTCGCAATCATACGAAATCTGCTTTCTCCCATACTCCCCCTTCCCTTTTCCTCCTTCAGTTTAGAAGCTCCTCCTTTCCCCTTAAGCATCTCTAACAAAATGGTTGACAGAAAACTTCCCAGAGACACCACAGAATTAGCCACACGTTACACGTAGAAGGTATAAGGAACTTTTGACTGACCGGGATACTTAGAGAGAGGGAGGTGTTGTTCAAATAAAACTAGTCAAATTGTGGTACAAAATGTATGAGAATGTTAAGTTTTTTAGTTAAAATTATTTCCAACACTTAAGAGTGCATCTGTCATCCTGCATAGGTCATCTAAATGTGTAAACATAATGCAATACTTTCAGAATACAGAACATGATATAAATTGCTTGAATAAAAAAGTGGCCATAGTTTAACATCTGTTAATTCACTGTGGTTACCTTTATCTTAGCTGAATTCTACTTTTTATGTCCCTAATATTAAAACTAGACCCAGGTTGGGCAGGTATAGCAGCTTCTTCACCCTCCTCCTCTCCAGCCCCCCCTTGTCTAAAGCAAACACCCTCATGGCCCTAACACATCACATGAAGATCAACGCCTCACTGCAGAGCTAGACTTGGCTCCACACATGCTACATGTCAGGCAAAAAAATAAGACCATCATATGCATTTCTTCCATTTCATCTTCAAGATCACTCTAAGAGGAGGAAACTGAGGCTTGGTGAGATTAGGTAATTACCCAACCAGGAAGTAATGGATGAGGAAGTGAATTCAGGCAGTCTGCCTTAGGCACCTACAATCTTAATCCTAGCGTGGCCACCTGCTCTGGACATCTGCTTACCTTTCCTTTCCAGCGTGGACCATTGTGTTCTCTTGGAGGAGCTATTGTCAGAGAGATTGGAACCACACACATTGGGCTACAATGTCGGGGGGGGAATCATTCACCATTGTCTGCTCAAAGCCCAGCTCTGCACCTGGCAGTATGTAAACTGCAATAAATATTCATTGCATTAAATTTCATTAAACAATTGGACTTATCTTGTTTATAATCACTCTGACAAATTTCTGCTATATAAATCATACTCTGTCAACATATTAATCCTCCCCTGAACAGCACAAAAGTAAATGGCCAGGTGAAAGCATGTTGGCTTTGGCACTGTTTTAACCTGGGTTCCTCTGAAAGCATGTGGTCTATTCTGATAACTGGTCTGAGGAAACAGGAGTGGGAAACTGAGTAGAGAAAAACATGGTAGGAGGGAAAGTTGACTCAAGGGTGAGTCCTCGAGCTGGATCACCACTGTGGATCATAGGTGGGGATGATCCAAGGTGCTGGGGAACCAAGTAGAATGTGCCTCAGTATCATCCATGTGAAAGACAGAAGAGCATCCAACCACTGGCTCCATCCCCTCTTGGTCAGAGGCTGCCCCCTGCGGTATTAATGCACCTTCACATCCAGGCTGCACCGACAGGTACCGCAAATCAGAGAAGCCTGGGCAGAAAGTGAGAGGTGTGTGTGTGGAAGTTAGGTAAGGCCCTGGCAGATCACACTGTGGGAAGGAGGTGCTACAGCACAGGCTGGAAAAGGAACTGAGCTGGGAGGATGTGAGGCAGCCGCAAGAAGCACCCAACACAGGCCCCACCTGGGCAAGAAGTCTACAGGGAATACGAGGGTGCTGGGGCTACAGGTTCAAATGGCAGAGGGCACCTAAGGTCTACACCAGCCCTGTTCCAGAGATGTTTGCAAAGTGCATTTCCTCACTCTCAAATCATCAAATTAGAGGTCTATTCAGATTAAAACCTTCCTTTTAAAATGCCAATAACTGAGAGGGCCAAGGTTAATTTTACTGGTCCTTCAAACCTACTGTGAATGGCTTAATGAGATTGCAAGCTAGGAAATGTGAGTTCAGATGGAAAATAATGGGAGGGGGATAAAGAAAGGTGATATACGGGCTTCCCTGGTGGCGCAGTGGTTGAGAGTCTGCCTGCCGAGGCAGGGGACATGGGTTCGTGCCCTGGTCAGGGAAGATCCCACACGCTGCGGAGCGGTTGGGCCTGTCCGTGAGCCACGGCCGCTGAGCCTGCGCGTCCGGAGCCTGTGCTCCACAACGGGAGAGGCCACAACAGTGAGACACCCGCGTACCGCAAAAAAAAAAAAAAAAAAGAAAGGTGATATTCGACTGTCACACCTGGTAAATGTGCAGTAGGGAGTTTTACGGGCTGACACATTGGCCACACCATGTCCAGCATGTGTAAGTGTATCAGCGTGACCTGAAGCAGCGATATGGAACGTATGACTCTATGTTGGTATTAAGCCTGCTTTCTTTGAGCTCTTGTACGAGATGAGAAGTATAAAAAATACACTCATAGGGCTTCCCTGGTGGCGCAGTAGTTGGGAGTCCGCCTGCCGATGCAGGGGACACAGGTTCATGCCCCGGTCCGGGAAGATCCCACGTGCCGCGGAGAAGCTGGGCCCGTGAGCCACGGCCGCTGAGCCTGTGCTCCGCAACGGGAGAGGCCACAACAGTGAGAGGCCTGCGTACCGCCAAAAAAAAAAAAAAAAAAAAAAAGAATACACTCATAAAAGAAGTGGCAGGACTGCTGCCATGTTAGTCCTGCCTGCCGTCTGTAGCACAAGAGCTTCTGCTACAGAATCCAGACAAGAAAGAAAGTCTTCTATGCTCTGAAAAGACCACAAACTAGGGATAAAAATATGCTAAAACACTCTAAAATCAGAATGCTAGTCAACAGCCAGTCAGTCAAAGACGCTAGAGGCAGCCCCTACTCCTCCCATCTGCTCCGGCAGTATAAGAAGAAGAATGAGAAACAGAGAGCGCATGAGTGAATGAGCACATACACACCATTCATCGTGCAAGAAAAAGAGAATTTGGGCCTAGATCTTTTAGAATTTGTTAGAATTTCAGCTGCTTTACTTCCAGCTTCTATCATGGGCACCTCTTCTCCCTGAAGACCCGACTAAAATGTGAGAAAATAAAACATGCTCGGATTTCAAAGCAAAACACATAGAGAGTGGCAAGAAAATCACTAACTTACTTCACCTGCGATGGTTGCAGGATCATCTACTGCCATCGTTAACTCCGAAGCTAAGAAGCTGAAAATGGGATCAGTGATATCAGTACACACTGTCTTCAGCAAGTGTTTGGTAAGGAGCAGCCTGGGTATCATCTGGAAAATAAAAGCGCTTCATTAAAATGAATGTCCGGGATTCCCTGGTGGCGCAGTGGTTGAGAGTCCGCCTGCCGATGCAGGGGACACGGGTTCGTGCCCCGGTCCGGGAAAGTCCTACATGCCGCGGAGCGGCTGGGCCCGTGAGCCATGGCCGCTGAGCCTGCGCATCCGGAGCCTGTGACCACTGTAAAGCAATTATACTCCAATAGGAACCACAAAAAAAAAAAAAAAAAAGAATGTCCAAGAACAGTTATGAGAATCAATGAAAAAAGAGTGTTAAGTATAATACCTGTAAAGAACTTCATCCCTTTTTCAAATAATCGAATATTATTATAAAGGTTTGAAACCTCTTCTTGCAAGTCCTTGATCGTGTGCTTCCTGCCAGTTCCAGAGGCAGAAGTTGAAGACGTGAATACCGAATGTACCACTTTGAGATAAGTTTTATTTAGAGGTCTGTGCATAAGATAAATATATTTAGTTTATTAAAATGTACTGGGTTTATGTAGATAAGAAATTTTGCTTCTATGAAAATAAGGCTTTAAAAAAGATCCCTATTTTTTTTAATAAATAAGATTAATTTGGAGAATAGTTCATAAGAATTTTCCCTCAAATCCCAGAAATTATAACTTCAATGAATTATTTTTCTCGGTTTTAAAGTACTAAAAGTGATCGTCCTAAAGACAGTAAGAAAAACAGTAACAACAGCTTCAGTTCAAATTCAATTCAGAGAAGTTTTTAAAGTTAACTTGGAGAATAGTAGCCTATACATTTGTGTCCCATCCTAAAGAATGATAAATTCTTAATTTCTAACATACTATAAAAGATAATGTATTTTAAAAAAATCTTGTTATGCCCAACTCAGAATCGATTATTTTTCAAAGTAATGGCAAATGATTAATAGTAACTATTTCATCTTTTTATATATGAAAAATGTAATTATGTAATGTTTTCATGCACAAGAATGTTCACTTAAATATTTTTTAAAATCTCACTACAAAAGCTATACTTCTAAATTCAAAAATTTAGATGTACTAGGCTCCTGGATTGCATTTAGAGAAGCTTACACATAGAGACTAACTTGGGGGAAAACCATGTTAATTAGCAGTAGTCAAGTTATATACAATTTCTTTTATTTCTGTATAAAAATAAATTTAGCCTGGCTTACTTAAAAAAAAAAAAAGAAGTGGCAGATGACACATTCATTTTAACTTAAGAAAAGTTTTAAAATTCTCAGCCTTGTTTACAACAAGGATTTTTTTTTTTTTTTTGTCCTTGAGAAGCATGGGGCTATTTGCATAAGTTGGAGTTTATCGAAAAAATTATCTCATGTTTTAGGAGCTTGGTTGTTCAAAGTGTAGGTGGGGTGCAAGGAGGAGGCATGGCAGCAGGGTCCCTGGCTGATGCTTATCAGAAAGGATTCTGCTAGAAGAGCTGTAATCACTAGGTATGTCAGTGGGGAAAACATTTGGCTCCCTTCACTAATAATAATAATTATAATAATGGTAGCAAACTCTAAAAGGACATGGATTTAATGCCTAGTACTGTTCTGAGCACTTCATATAGAATACTTAATTAAGAAATAGGTTATGAAATAGGTACTATTGTTATCTGTATTTTACAGATGAGGAAACTAAGGCACAGAGACACAAAGGAACTTGTCACACAGCTAGTAAATGAATGGCAGAGCTGTGAATCAAATTCAGGCCACCAGGCTCTAGAGTTCAGTGCTTAACCATCCTGACCACAGATATACGTAGGGAGACCTGTGTGACTCCTTCATGGCTGGGAAAAGTCCAGGACTAGGAGGCAAACACCTGTGAGCAAGTGAAGCTGCAAGCTATCTGGGATGGGAGTAGGGCTAGGGTGAAGCCTGAGGCGTCATGGGCATTCACGTTTCTGCAGCTGAAACCCAACAGAGAAGAAACATTGGGTTATGTTCATTGTGAAAAAGCAGAAATGTGAGACACGTAAAGACTGAAGTCTTCTCGTCAGCCTAGTGCAGAAGTGGGAGTGTGTTTGTGTACAGGTGTGTTCAAACACTCCCCTCGGTGTGTGCAGACACCTTGGTCCAGGTCACCAGCATTTCTCACCTGGGCAGCGCCTCTTCAGTGATGTCTCTGGTTTTCCTCTCGCTCCCTCCTGTCCAGACATTCCACCACAGACAGCTTGATCTGTTAAAAGATAAACAAAGACAGGGCTTCCCTCCTGGCGCAGTGGTTGAGAGTCCGCCTGCCGATGCAGGTGACACGGGTTCATGCCCGGTCCGGGAAGATCCCACGTGCCGCGGAGCGGCTGGGTCCGTGAGCCATGGCCGCTGAGCCTGCGCGTCCGGAGCCTGTACCCCGCATGGTTCACTGAAAACTGATAATCTCAATATGATAAAAATTGTATCTCGGGGCTTCCCTGGCAGTGCAGTGGTTAAGAATCCGCCTGCCAACACAGGGGACACGGGTTCGAGCCCTGGTCTGGGAAGATCCCACATGCCGCTGAGCAACTAAGCCTGTGTGCCACAAGTACTGAGTCTGCGCTCTACAGCCCGCGTGTCACAACTACTGAGCCCGCGTGCCACAACTACTGAAGCCTGCATGCCTAGAGCCCATGCTCCACAACAAAAGAAGCCACCGCGATGAGAAACCCATGCACCACAACAAAGAGTAGCCTCCGCTCGCCGCAACTAGAGAAAGCCTGCACGCATCAACGAAGACCTAATTCAGCCAAAAAAAAAAAAAAAGCAGCAACGAAGACCTAATTCACCCAAAAAAAAAAAAAAAAAAATCAACCAAAGCATGTCCCTTTTTGCTTAAAATATTTTAGTGGCCTCCCATTGCTCTTTCAATAAAATTTGAGTCTCCTGACATGGCCTGCGGGGGCCTCGCACAATCAAGCTCCATCCTCTCTCTCCGGCTTCATCCGTCGTCCCTTCCCCATCGCTCTTGACAATCGCTGGCCCTTTTTCAGGCCAGCCCTTTGCCTGCCTCGAGGCTTTTCGGAAAGCCGCTCCGGTTAGCCAGAGTATTCCTCCCAGCACCCAGCCTGGCTGGCTCTTTCTCACTCTTTTTTGTTTTGTTTTGTTTTGCTCTGTTTTAACCCCAGGTGCAGATCTGAGTCAATTGTACTCTTAAGTTTGTAGCGCATCGTCAGGACTAGACCATTCAAGCCTCTTCCCGCCTTCCACTACAAATGACTTTCCCCTTCTAACCTCATCATTACTCTCATTCTCCTTCTCCCCATAGAGAGGATCGAGATTGGCTCTCATTTATCCCAGTTACATTTGCTGTGATGTTTCTAGTGTGTGTTTCCAGTGTACATAAAAGGTATTGTTCTTTGAGTCTCCGTTTTCTGACTTTTTTACTCAACATTAAGACTTTGAGAGTCATCCACATTCCTGTTCATCCTGTCCATTGCTTCTTAGTGTTCTACAATAATCCATAGCAATCGTTCATCCTAGTGATGAACCCCTCCAACTCCCTCTTATCAAAAACGTTATAATAATAAACATTCTGGAATGCATTTTCCTACGGACCTAAGCAAGAATATCTTTGGCGTATATAGGTAGGATGGAGACTGCTGGGTCCCTGACCCACACCGATTCCATATTGGTAAATACTGCTGGTGTACTTTGCAGAATGGCAGCACTATATTATACTCCTGCCTTAGGGCTCCGAGACTCTTTCCCTTGACTTTGAACATAACTCTCCACCCCCTTACTCTATATCTCAACCCCTTGTTTCCTTTATAAAATGTGTCACACTCTGTATCTGCTTTGTCTGTTTGCTTGTATATTGATTGTCTTTCTCTCTAGAAAGTGAACTTCTTGAGGCCAGAGGTGGTGCCTGTTTTATTCTCCACCATAATCTCAGAACCTAGAACAGTACCTGGCATGTAATACATACTAGTAAACATTTGTTGAATAAATGAATAAATAAACAAACATGGTTTGGCAGGTAAGTAATGGTTAAAATGTGCATTGAGAATCCCATTATCATGAGTCCCACAGCCCTAGATGGTTATGCTAAGAGCTCCTTAAACTCATGAAAGACTTTTCAAGTCAGGTGAAATAACGTCTGGGGAGACGAGAGTCTCCAGCAATCTCTATCTAGACAGCAGAGTTGGGTCAAATGTGTTTAAAAGCTATGGAAAGACCTAAAACATATTCCAGGCTTATCTGTAGGACTAAGAAAGTTCTTCACCTCGGCCCTCTTACTGCTCCCATTTCTCTCTATGAAGCTGTCCTTTTCTGTTCCCCGGGACAGAAGCAATACCCCCCACTATGTATTAACTCCATCCCCTCTTCCCATTTCTTATCCTTGGACTCACTCTCCATCACTTAGAATCTTCGCAGTCATCTAAGGATGGATATTTCCCCTTGGCTGTTTTCTGTCCACTGCAGGAACAGTTTTCTTACGCAGGGAACTTGGATCTAATAGAGGTTTAGCAGTAATTGTGCAAAAGAAGAGCATCTAATTGGGTATTCATGTCATTTTCTTAAAGGTCACCTCCCTTGTCCAAATCATTGTAGCTTCCAAAGCTACTTCTGAAGCCTCATCTTAAAGGCCTGATACTACTGAGGTCACATCCCTCCATGTTCTAGTGTTCCCTCCCCTGCTTCCAATCCCTTGTTTTATTAGTTAGTTCAAAGCCTCCATCTTTTCTCCAAAGTGCCATCTGGGAGCTGTGCCTGCTGCAGCTGCCCTGTATGAAATCCCCAAGTGGGCCCAAGATGCTGTGTCCACACCCTCAAGTTCATTTCTTTAGCAGAAGAGCAAATAAGCCAACATGAAACAGGCTTTTTCTGATTTCTGGGACAGCTGCCTCACTTTGAATGAATTATATTTAAATAAATTAGGTTTTAGGAAGATCAAATGAAGAATGTTTTCTGAATGGATTCAAAATCAACTTCTTTTTGCTTGAAGATTTACTGGTAGGTCATCAGTCAGCCAGTAAGTTCTGCCCTAAGTTTGAGTTTCCTTTCCAAATGATTTTGAAAGCCCACAGCCCCTCACTCGATTATGGGAGAGAGTCAGGAGCCCATTTGTTTTTATACCTCCTGCTGCCGTAATAGGGCTGGTCGTTAATGAATTTCAAATAGCAGTTACAAAAAGAAACACACATTTAGCCCAAGTTTTCCTGTTCATGAGGATTTTTTCATTCACCAGGAGAAGCCTCAACTTCTTTTCCAAATCCTAAGGCATCATTTAGATTGCCTTCAAAGAAATGGTCCTCCCTGGAAGTGATTTCCCTTCTTACTTCTTTCAAATATGTTTACAAAGGTACCTGGGTCTGTGACATTGGTTCCTGAACACTGAACACCTGGCACAAGGAAATGTTTTAACAATCTCACCTTAACCATGTTCAGACTTTGCTATTCTCAAGAAAAGTATGTCACCATTTTGTTCCAGTTTCAGAATGTCAGTGAATAAAAATAAAGATAATTATGATGAAATGGCTAAAACGAATTGAGTAAGCAATTTGTGCCAGGTTTTGTGCTAAGTTCATATTATCTCATGTAATAGTCTAAACTTCCCTGGGTGACTCAACTGAAGCTTGAAGACCTTACACAACTGACTCAAGAGCCCATGGTTGATAAGCAACAGAACCTGGATATGAGATGAAATGTGATTCCATAGTTGGTTCTCATGAGTACTGCACAGTCCTCTTCCCTAAAGTGCCACCAGAAGGTCCTCAGCATCCTTTGTAAATTAGGACAGTTTTTTTTTTTAATATCTATGACTGTCCATAAATTTTTAAGAAACAGGCTCTTCATTGCTCCCTACAACTCAACTCGAGACATAGGAATGTCAGTCACAGCTTATGAAAAAAACAAAAAACCAAATGAGTGTCATTATTTCCTTTAAGTGTATTAAAAAAAATTTTTAACTCCTAGAGAACACCTCAGTGGCCTCAAGATGTGTAAAGAGTTAAGAATATTGAATCATATGATATGGCATCCAGGGACGAACTTACTAGATTAAATAATCCCCCATTTATAAAGGCAGATTTAAGGAAATAATTGTTTACCAATTGGCAAAGAAAGGGAAAATAAAATGTCTATTCCCATTGCTGCTATGTCCCAAGGACATGGCTAATTTGTCTTCAATATCACTATGTGAGGAAGAAAGAAATGTAGAAAGAAAGCCAGAAAATTGGGGGATTTGTGGTCACACAAACTCACTTCACCATAGTTGAGACATTTTCTTTCATCCACTTAAAACTATTGCTTGACCATCTACTATGTGATTGGCATAGGTCAAAACCCCGAGTATCAGTTGGTGAACAGCACAGAAATGGTCCCCACCCTGAACACCTTACGACTCTACCTGGGGTAATTTCACAATCATAAAACTCAGGGGTTCATATATGAAACTCTATTTCTCTATAACTTAATTTAACTTAGTTCTCAAGTTCTCATATCCTTTTGGTAGCGGGAAACAATCTTGTCGATTCAAGGTAAAACGCACTTCCTTCTGGATTAAAGCAATGTCTCGCCTGGATGAAGACTTGGTTCATGTTTGCCTTCCTCCCCTTTCCCCTTCTTTGGGGAGTAATTTAAGTTCCAGAGGATTCCAGGGTAAAATGGGATCTCATTTACAATGGTCCTTTGTCTACACTGGCCTTCACTGGGTTGAACTTCACCTTATTTCACCCTTGTCCTCAGATGCTGGGCATCACTCCTGATGTCCATGCTTTCACAGTGGAAGTTGGACCACATTGAGTTCACCCACCATCTCTCAGCATTCACCTCTCCCATGGTGGATCTAATGATTCTTTTTTGTCTGCTTTTCCCATTTTTTTCTGAGAGTAATAGTACCTCCCAAGTTTTCCCCCAGGCCTGTCCGCTTTTATCTCACCCACCGTGGCTACTCTTCTGTGAGGCTTTGGGCAAGGCTTTCTTTTTCCTTGGCTCATTCCTGGGAAAGCCAGGCATAGGTCTCCTCTGCTCTGGGATCCCCACACGCTGACTGAGACATGGATCACTTTCCCCAGGAAGGTGGGGGGTAGGCGTTGTGCAGAACCCCATTTTGTCTTGATTTCCTCTCCCATTCCCCCCTTCTCTTTAGCCCAGAAAAGACTTTTAATCTCCTCTTGAGCAGTAAGGAAAACCAGCTCTTAAATCATCATGGATTCTTTCAAAAATACTGGCTTGTGGCATAAACTTTTTATGCTACCTTCTTTAGGACTCAACTTTTTGATTCTCAGTACCCCTTTCTTAAATTGATAAATTGAACTTAGCAAAACTAAAACTCTCTTCTTGAAATATACTGACTAAAAAAAAAAAAAATCACATAGTGGGAGAAGACATTCACAATACTTATATCTGACCAAGGACTTGACTTCAGGATATATTAAAAACTCCTACAACTCAATAATACAAAGAAAAACAATCCAAATTTTTAAATGTCCAAAAGACTTCAACAGTATCTTCATAAAGAAGGTTCTATGAATAGCCAAAGAGCACATGAAAAGATGCTGAATACCACTGGTTATCAGGGAAATACAGTTTAAATCACCATGAGATACAACTTCACATCCATGAGAATGACTAAAATCTAAAGTACTGATAATACCAAGGGTGGTAAAAATGTGGGGTACTTAGAACTTTCACACATGATGGTGGAGATGTAAAATGATCCAACTACTTTGGAAAACATTTTGGCAATTTCTTATAAAATTAAACATACATCTACCCTATGGCCCATAATTTGCTAGGTATTAACCTCAGAGAAATATATGTCCACAAAATCCTTGTACAAATATATTCATAAATCAACTATACTTCAATTAAAAATTGATAAAAAAGAATGTTCATAACAGTTTTATTCATAATAGCTAAAAACTGGCAAATTCATGTATCCATCAACAGAGGAATGGATAAACAAACTGTGATATATCCATACAATGGAATACTGCTTACCAAAAGAAAAAAAAAGGAACAAACTATTTGTACATGCAGCAATATGGCAAAGCTCAAAGACATTATGTGGAATGGAATTAGCCAGACGCAAAAGTATAATTCCATGTGTACTATACACAGCTCTAGAAGAGACAAACCATACTACTGTGATAGATAGAAATCAGAATCGTGGTTTCCTCTGCTTGGAAGGGGTGGGCAGAATCTTGACTAGAAAGGGGCATCAGGGAACTTAATAAGTGAAGAGAATGTTCTCTATGTTAAGTGTAGTAGTGGTTACCCAGGTGTATACATTTCTCAAAACAAAATCTGTACATTTTGTTGGATGTAAATCCTGTGTCAACTTAAACAAAGAGGAAAAATACCATTTTTTCTCTCAAAGCTCAGCCCTTACAAATCAAAGCTTTGGCTTTCAAAGCTATTGGTATTTCCTTTGATTTTTAAAATAAAACATTCAGAAAATCAGTTGATTTTTTTTTCTTCAAGACTACACATGCCCTCTCCTGAGGGTGGTTGGTATGAAAAGCTATTACTGCCCAAAGCAATCTACAGATTCAGTGCAATCCCTATCACATTACCAATGGTATTTTTCACAGAACTAAAACAAAAATCTTAAAATTTCTATGGAGACAAAAAAGACCCCAAATAGCCAAAGCAATCTTGAGACAGAAAAATGGAGCTGGAGGAATCAGGCTCCCTGACTTCAGATTATACTACAAAGTTACAGTAATCAAGACAGAATGGTACTGGCACAAAAACAGAAATATAGATCAGTGGAACAGGGTAGAAAGCCCAGAGATAAACCCATGCACCTATGGTCAACTAATCTATGACAAAGGAGGCAAGAATATACAATGGAGAAAAGACAGTCTCTTCAATAAGTGGTGCTAGGAAAACTGGACAGCTACATGCAAAAAAGTGAAATTAGAACACTCCCTAACACCATACACAAAAATAAACTAAAAATGGATTAAAGACCTAAATGTAAGACTGGACACTATAAAGCTCTTAGAGGAAAACAAAAGAAGAACACTCTTTGACATAAATCACAGCAAGAAATATTTTGACCCACCTCCCAGAGTAATGAAAATAAAGAAAAAATAAACAAATGAGACCTAATGAAACTTAAAAGCTTTTGCACTGCAAAGGAAACCATAAACAGATGAAAAGACAACCCTCAGAAGGGGAGAAAATATTTGCAAATGAATCAATGGACAAAGGATTAATCTCCAAAATATACAAGCAGCTCATGCAGCTGAATATCAAAAAAACAAACAACCCAATCCAAAAATGGGTGGAAGACTTAAATAGACATTTCTCCAAAGAAGACATACAGATGGCCAAGAAGCACATGAAAAGATGCTCAACATCACTAATTATTAGAGAAATACAAATCAAGACTACAATGAGGTATCACCTCACACTGGTCAGAATGGCCATTATCAAAAAGCCTACAAACAATAAATGCTGGAGAGGGTGTGGAGAAAAGGCAACCCTCTTGCACTGTTGGTGGGAATGTAAATTGATACAGCCGCTACAGGAGAACAGTATGGAGGTTCCTTAAAAAACTAAAAATAGAATTACCATATGACCCAGCAATCCCACTACTGGGCATATACCCAGAGAAAACCATAATTCAAAGAGACACATGCACCCCAGTGTTCACTGCAGCACTATTTACAATAGCCAGGTCATGGAAGCAACCTAAATGCCCATCGACAGATGAATGGATAAAGAACTGGTACATATATACAATGGAATATTACTCAGCCATAAAAAGAAATGAAATTGGGTCATTTGTAGAGACATGGATGGACCTAGAGACTGTCATACAGAGTAAAGTAAGTCAGAAAGTGAAAAACAAATATTGTATATTAACACATATGTGTGGAATCTAGAAAAATGGTACCTGTCTGCAAGGCAGAAATAGAGACACAGATGTAGAGAACAAATGTATGGAAACCAAGGGGAGAAAGAGAGGGGGGTGGGATGAATTGGGAGATTGGGATTGACATATATACACTAATATGTATAGAATAGACAACTAATGAGAACCTGCTGTATAGCACAGGGAACTCCACTTCACTTTGCTGTACAGTAGAAACTAACACAACATTGTAAAACAGCTATACCCCAATTTAAACAAAAAGCTATTACCAGAGAGGGCATAGTCAGGCTGGGGTAATTGTACATGACAGCATGGAGGTGGTGGGAGGTTAGTGTGTCGTTGACATGGTCAATGTGATAAGACATTATCTGCTCATGGCCCAGTGGGAGATCATAAACAAGTAAATAAATAAGTAATGTATAATTATAACTTCTGCTAAGTGCTATGGCTAACATAAATACGGTGCAATAAGAAAGAATCATTTTGGAGGGAAGACTACTAAAACAGAAGTACTTCTCTTATGATGTGATATTGCACCTGAAAAATGAAAGGAGCTCATCATGTGAACACACAAGGGTAAAGTGTCCCAGGTGAAGGAAATAGCACATAAAATACCCCAAAGTGGGAGAGTTAGTGTGTGCAAAAAACCTAGAGGGGGCAAGTGTGACCAACATGTGTTGATCAAGAAGAAAGTAGAACAAGATGTGCTAGGAAACAAATGCCATGCAGACCTTTCATTGTCGTTCATGAGAGAGTTTGGATTTTATTCTAAATGTAATAGGCAATTATTCAGAATTTAAGCAGGAGAGTGACATGTTCTAATTTACATACTTTTAAAACTGGTTATTGAGGTATGATTGATGTACAATTAACTAAATACATTTTTAACTATGAAATTTGATTTTTTGACATGTATATAAAGCCTTGAAACCACCAAGATAATCAACATTCCACAGATTTTCCTTTGTTAGTCTTCCCTAGTACCCCCTCAGTCCCTACCCAGGCAAACATTGATCTGCTTTCTGTCACTAATAATCAGTAGTATTTTCTAGAATTTGATATAAAAGTAATCATACATAATGTTCTCATTTTGCCTGGCTTCTTTCACTCAGTGTAATTACTTTGGGTTTAATTCATGTTGTTTGGTATATTAACAGGTATTCCTTTTCATTGTTAAGTAGTAGCCCATTATATGGCTATACCACACTTTTTATCCATTCACCTGCTGATGGACATTTGAATTGTTTCCAGTTTGGGGCTGTTACAAACACAACCACTATGACCATTTGTGTACCCATCTTGGTATGGACATATGCTTTCATTTTTCTTTGGTAAACACCTAGGGATAAAATAGCTATATCAAATGGTAGGTATATGCTTTACATTTTAAGAATCTGGAAAACATTTTCCAAAATAGTTATACCACTTTACATCCCCATATGCAGTGAAGAAGAGTTCTAGTTAGTCCATGTCCTTACCAAAACTTGACATGTCTTTTTAATTTTAGACAGTCTGATAGTGTTCAGTGGTACCTTACTGTGGTTTTAATTTTCATTTTCCTAATGGCTAATGAGATCAATTCACCTTTTCATGTTGTTATTTGTTATCTGTATATCTTCTTTGACAAAGTGCCTGTTCAAATCTATTTTTTTGGGGGGGAGGGTTTGCCCATTATTGAGTTTTGAGAGCTCTTTATATATTCTGGGTGCAAGTTGTTTATGAGATATTTGAATTGCATATTTTTTCACTCAGTTTGTTTTCATTCTCTTAGCAATATTTTGGAAGAGAAAATATTCCTAGTTGATGAAGTCCAATTTATCAATTTATTATTTTATGGGTCATCCTTTTGGTGACTGAGAAGTTTTTGCCTAACACTTAGGGCACACAGATTTTCTCTTGTGTTTCTTCTAGAAATTTTTTTATGAATTTAGGTTTCATATTTAGTCTATCATTCATTTTGATTTAATTTTCTTTATGGTATCAGATATGAATCAAGTTCTTTTTTTGCATATGAATATCCAATTGTGCCAGACCATTTCCTAAATGATTGTTCTTTTCCACTGAATTGTCTTTGCACTTTTGTCAAAAATCAGCCAACCACACATGTGTGGGTCAATTTCTGGACTCTATTCTGTTCCCTTGATCTATTTGTCTAACTTTCCACAAAAACTATACTGTCTTAATTACTGTAGCTCTATAAAAAAGACTTGAAAATCAAGTAGCGTAAGTCATTCATCCTTTTACTCTTAAACTATTTGTATCTTTATATTTAAAGTGGGTTTCTTGCAGACAAGTATAGTTCTTGCTCTTTTATCCAATCTAATAATCTCTGCCTTCTGAAATATTTAGACGATTTAAAAGCACATAATGTATTGTGGGTTTTTTTTTTGCTTGTTTGTTTGTTTGCGGTACGTGGGCTTCTCACTGCTGTGGCCTCTCCCGTTGCGGAACACAGGCTCCGGACGCACAGGCTCAGCAGCCGTGGCTCACGGGCCCAGCAGCTCTGCGGCATGTGGGATCCTCCCGGACCGGGGCACGAACCCACGTCCCCTGCATCGGCAGGCAGACTCTCAACCACTGCACCACCAGGGAAGCCCCATAATGTGGTTTTTTTTAAAGCATATAGGAGTGTAAATATTCTATCATGATATTTGTTTTCTATTTGCCTCATATGGTTTTTCCCTCCTGTTTCTTTCTTTTCCTTCCTTTTAAGAAACTGGGTATTTTTATGATTACATTTGATCTACTTTGTTGGTTTATTAATTATAACTCTTTGTGAATTATTGTAGCAGTTGCTTTAGAATTTATAACATACATCTTATTTAACAACATCTACCTAAAAGTGATATTATACCATTTCATGTATAGTGTAAAATACCTGATATCTGTATACTTCTATTTCTCTTATTCTTGCTTATATGCTATTTTTGTCATACATTTTATATTGTATGCTATAACACTCATAACGTTTTTCTTACTTTTATTTTCAACGGCCAATTATTTTTTAAAGAGATATAAACCATAAAAAAAGTATTTTTCATTTACCCAAGTTACCATTTCTGGTGGTCTGCATTCATTTGTGTAGATCCAGATTTCCTCTAGCATCATTGCCTTCTGCCAAAATGACATCCTTTAATATTTTTGCAGTGCATGTCTACTGGTGATAAATTCTTTCAGAAAAATGCTTTATTTTGCTGTCATTTTGGAAAGTCATTTTCACTGGGTATCGAATTCTGGATTAATTTTTTTTTTCTTTCAGCATTTTAAAGCTTTGCCACCTTGTTGACTGGAAAGCTGCTCTCATTCTTATCTTGACCCTTCTTAGGTAAGTTGTCTTTTTTTAAAAAAATAAATTTATTTATTTTTATTTATTTATTTTTGGCTGCATTGGGTCTTTGTTGCTGCATGCAGGCTTTCTCTAGTTGTGGCAAGCAGAGGCTACTCTTCGTTGTGGTGTGCAGGCTTCTCATTGCGGTGGCTTCTCTTGTTGTGGAGCACAGGCTCTAGGTGCACAGGCTTCCGTAGTTGTGGCACGAGGACTCAGTAGTTGTGCCTTGTGGACTCTAGAACGCAGGCTCTGTAGTTGTGGCCCACGGGCTTAATTGCTCCACAACATGGGGGATCTTCCTGGACCAGGGCTCGAACCTGTGTCCCCTGCAATGGCAGGTGGATTCTTAACCACTGCGCCACCAGGGTAGTCCCAGGAAGGTGTCTTTTATTCTCTGCATACTCTCTTTATCACTAGTTTTGAGAATTTTGATTATGCTGTGCCTTGGTGAAGTTTTATTCATGCTTTTTGTACCTGGAGTTCATTGGGATTTTCAGATCTGTGAGGTTATAGTTTACATCATATTTGAAAATTATTTGCCATTATCTTTTCAAATATTATTCAGCCCCTCCCACTATGGTGGATCTAATTACATGTATATTAGCCTGTGTGAAGTTGTCACACACAGCTCACTGCACTCTTTAATTCTGGATAGTTTCTATTGCTGTGTCATCAAGTTCTCTCAAGTTTTATTTAGCACTGTCTAATCTGTTTGTAAACTCCCTGCCTCCATGTATTTTTCATCTCAGATGTTGTTGTTTTCACCACTGGAAATTCGGTTTGGGCCTTTTTTTTTTTTTTTTAATGCTTAAAAGCTACGTATTATTATTATTTAACATCTTTATGGAGTATAATTGCTTTACAATGGTGTGTTAGTTTCTGCTGTATAACAAAGTGAATCAGCCATACATATAGATATATCCCCATATCCCCTCCCTCTTGCACCTCCCTCCCACCCTCCCTATCCCACCTCTCTAGGTGGACACAAAGCACCGAGCTGATCTCCCTGTGCTATGCGGCTGCTTCCCACTAGCTAGCTATTTTACATTTGGTAGTGTATGTATGTTCATGCCACTTTCTCACTTCATCCCAGCTTACCCTTCCTGCTGCCCATGTCTTCCAGTCCATTCTCTATGTCTGTGTTTTATTCCTGTCCTGCCCCTACGTTCTTCACAACCTTTTTCTATTTCTTTTTTAGATTCCATATATATGTGTTAGCAAACAGTAATAGTTTTTCTCTTTCTGACTTACTTCATTCTGTATGACAGTCTCTAGGTCCATCCACCTCGCTAGAAATAACTCAACTTCGTTTCTTTTTATGGCTGAGTAATATTCCATTATATATATGTGCCACATCTTCTTTATCCATACATCTGTCGATGGACACTTAGGTTGCTTCCATATCCAAGCTTTTGTAAATAGAGCTGCAATAAATATTGCAGTACATGACTCTTTTGGAATTATGGTTTTCTCAGGGTGTATGCCCAGTAGCGGGATTGCTGGGTCATATGGTAGTTCTATTTTTTTAGTTTTTTGAGGAACCTCCATACTGTTCTCCATAGTGGCTGTATCAATTTACATTCCCACCAACAGTGCAAGAGGGTTCCCTTTTCTCCATGCCTTCTCCAGCATTTATTGTTTGTAGATATTTTAATGATGGCTGTTCTGACTGGTGTGAGGTGATACCTAATTGTAGCTTTGATTTGCATTTCTCTAATGATTAGTGATGTCGAGCATCCGTTTGTGTGTTTGTTGGTAACCTGTATATCTTCTTTGGAGAAATGTCTATTTAGGTCTTCCACCCATTTTTGGATTGGGTTGTTTGTTTTGTTGATATTCAGCTGTATGAGCTGATTGCATATTTTGGAGATTAATCCTTTGTCAGTTGCTTTGTTTGCAAATATTTTCTCCCATTCTGAGGGTTGTCTTTTGGTCTTGTTTATGGTTTCCTTTGCAGTGCAAAAGCTTTGAAGTTTCATTAGGTCCCAGTTGTTTATTTTTGTTTTTATTTCCATTTCTCTAGGAGGTGGGTCTAAAAAGATCTTGCTGTGATTTATGTCATGGAGTGTTCTACCTATGGTTTCCTCTAAGAGTTTTATACTGTCTGGCCTTACATTTAGGTCTTTAATCCATTTTGAGTCTATTTTTGTGTATGGTCTTAGGGAGTGTTCTAATTTCACTTTTTCACATGTAGCTGTCCAGTTTTCCCAGCACCACTTGTTGAAGAGGCTGTCATTTCTCCATTGTGTATTCTTACATCCTTTATCAAAGATAAAGTGACAATATGTGTGTGGGTTTATCTCTGGGCTTTCTGTCCTGTTCCATTGATCTATATTTCTGTTTTTGTGCCAGTACCATACTGTCTTGATTACTGTAACTCTGTATTATCATCTGAAATCAGGGAGCCTGATTCCTCTAGCTCTGTTTTGCTTTCTCAAGATTGCTTTGGTTATTCGGGGTCTTTTGTGTTTCCATACAAACTGTGAAATTTTTTGTTCTAGTTCTGTGGGGGAGGCCATTGGTAATTTGATAGGGATTGCATTGAATCTGTAGATTGCTTTGGGTTGTATAGTCATTTTCACAATGTTGATTCTTCCAATCCAAGAACATGGTATATCTCTCCACCTGTTTGTATCATCTTTAATTTCTTTCATCAGTGTCTTATAGTTTTCTGCATACAGGTCTTTTTTCTCCTTAGGTAGGTTTATTCCTAAGTATTTTATTATTTTTGTTGCAATGGTAAATGGGAGTGCTTCCTTAATTTCTCTTTCAGATTTTTCATATTCAGTGTATAGGAATGCCAGAGATTTCTGTGCATTAATTTTGTATCCTGCTACTTTACCAAATTCATTGATTAGCTCTAGTAGTTTTCTAGTAGCGTCTTAGGATTCTCTATGTATAGTACCATGTCTTCTGCAAACAGTGACAGTTTTATTTCTTCTTTTCCAATTTTGATTCCTCTTATTTCTTTTTCTTCTCTGATTGCTGTGGCAAAAAATTCCAAAACTATGTTGAATAATAGTGGTGAGAGTGGGCAACCTTGTCTTGTTCCTGACCTTAGTGGAAATGCTTTCAGTTTTTCACCATGGAGAACGATGTTGACTGTGGTTTTGTCATATATGGCCTTTATTATTTTGAGGTAAGTTCCCTCTATGCCTACTTTCTGGAAGGTTTTTATCAAAAATGGGTGTTGAATTTTGTCAAAAGCTTTCTCTGCATCTATTGAGATGATCATATGGTTTTTCTCCTTCAATTTGTTAATATGGTTAATCACATTGATAGATTTGCGTATATTGAAGAATCCTTGTAGTCCTGGGATAAACCCCACTTGATCATGGTTTATGATCCTTTTAACTTGCTGTTGGATTCTGTTTGCTAGTAGTTTGTTGAGGATTTTTGCATCTATGTTCATCAGTGATATTGGCCTGTAGTTTTCTTTTTGTCTGGCATCTTTGTCTGGATTTGGTATCAGGGTGATGGTGGCCTCGTAGAATGAGTTTGGGAGTGTTCCTCCCTCCATTATATTTTGGAAGAGTTTGAGAAGGATAGGTGTTAGCTCTTCTCCAAATATTTGATAGAATTTGCCTTTGAAGACTTCTGGTCCTGGGCTTTTGCTTCTTGGAAGATTTTTAATCCCAGTTTCAATTTCAGTGCTTGTGATTGGTCTGTTTATAGTTTCTATTTCTTCCTGGTTCCATCTTGAAAGGTTGTGGTTTTCGAAGAATTTGTCTATTTCTTCCAGGTTGTCCATTTTATTGGCACATAGTTGCTTATAGTAACCTCTCATGATCTGTTGTATTTCTGCAGTGTCAGTTGTTACTTCTCCTTTTTCATTTCTAATTCTATTGATTTGAGTCTTCTCCCTTTTTTTCTTGATGAGTCTGGCTAATGTTTTTTCCATTTTGTTTATCTTCTCAAAGAACCAGCTTTTAGTTTTATTTTTCTTTGCTCTTGTTTCCCCTCATTTCTTTTTCATTTATTTCTGATCTGATCTTTATGATTTCTTCCCTTCTGCTAACTTTGGGGTGTTTTTGTTCTTCTTTCTCTAGTTGCTTTAGGTGTTAGGTTATGTTGTTTATTTGAGATGTTTCTTGAGGTAGGATTGTATTGCTATAAACTTCCCTCTTATAACTGCTTTAGCTGTATCCCATAGGTTTTAAGTCATCATGTTTTCATTGTCATTTGTTTCTAGGTATTTTTTCATTTACTCTTGGATTTCTTTAGTGATCTCTTGGTTATTTAGTAGTGTGTTTCTTAGCCTCTGTGTGTTTGTATTTTTTACAGATTTTTTCCTGTAATTGATAACTAGTCTCATAGTGCTGTGGTCGGAAAAGATACTTGATACGATTTCAACTTTCTTAAATTTACCTAGGCTTGATTTGCGACCCAAGATATGATCTATCCTGGAGAATGTTCCATGAGCACTTCAGAAAAATGTGTATTCTGTTGTTTTTTTGGATGCAATGCCCTATAAATATCAATTAATTCCATCTTGTTTAATGTATCATTTAAAGCTTGTGTTTCCTCATTTATTTTCATTTTGGATGATCTGTCCATTGGTGAAAGTGGGGTTTTAAAGTCCCCTACTATTATTGTGTTACTGTTGATTTCCCCTTTTATGGCTGTTAGCATTTGCCTTACATGCTGAGGTGCTCCTATTTTGGGTGCATATATATTTACAATTGTTATATCTTCTTCTTGGATTGATCCCTTGATCATTATGTAGTGTCCTTCTTTGTCTCTTGTAATAGTTTTTATTTTAAAGTCTATTTTATCTGATATGAGAATTGCTACTCCAGCTTTCTTTTGATTTCCATTTGCATGGAATATCTTTTTCCATCCCCTCACTTTCAGTCTGTATGTGTCCCTAGGTCTGAAGTGGGTCTCTTGTAGAGAGCATATGTACAGTTCATGTTTTTGTATCCATTCAGCCAGTCTATGACTTTTGGTGGGAGCATTTCATCCATTTACATTTAAGGTAGTTATAGATATGTATGTTCCAATTACTATTTTCTTAATTGTTTGGGGTTTGTTATTTTAATTCTTTTCCTTATCTTGTGTTTCCTGCCTAGAGAAGTTCCTTTAGCATTTGTTGTAAAGCTGGTTTGGTGGTGCTGAATTCTCTTAGCTTTTGCTTATCTGTAAAGTTTTTAATTTCTCTTTCAAACCTGAATGAGATCCTTGCTGGGTAGAGTAATCTTGGTTGTAGGTTTTTCCCTTTCATCACTTTAAATACGTCCTGCCACTCCCTTCTGGCTTGCAGAGTTTTTGCTGAAAGATCAGCTATTAACTTTATGGGGATTCCCTTGTATGTTAATTGTTGCTTTTCCCTTGCTGCTTTTAATATTTTTTCTTTGTATTTAATTTTTATTTAATTTTTGATAGTTTGATTAATATGTTTTTTGGCATGTTTCTCCTTGGATTTATCCTGTATGGGACTCTCTGTGCTTCCTGGAGTTGATTGACTATTTCCTTTCCCATATTAGGGAAGTTTTCAACTATAATTTCTTCAAATATTTTCTCAGTCCCCTTTTTCTTCTCTTCTTCTTCTGGGACCCCTATAATTCGAATGTTGGTGTGTTTAATGTTGTCCCAGAAGTCTCTGGGATTGTCCTCAATTCTTCTCTGAGATTGTCCTCAATTATTTTCATTCTTTTTTCTTTATTCTGCTCTGTGGTAGTTATTTCCACTATTTTATCTTCCAGGTCACTTATCCATTCTTCTGCCTCAGTTATTCTGCTATTGATTCCTTCTAGAGAATTTTTAATTTCCTTTATTGTTTGTTTGCTCTTTAGTTCTTCTAGGTCCTTGTTAAATGTTTCTTGTATTTTCTCCCATTCTATTTCCAAGATTTTGGATCATATTTACTATCATTATTCTGAATTCTTTTTCAGGTAGACTGCCTATACCTTCTTCGTTTGTTAGGTCTGGTGGGTTTTTGCCTTGCACCTTCATCTGCTGTGTGTTTCTCTGGCTTCTCATTTTGCTTAATTTACTGTGCTTGGGGTCTCCTTTTTGCAGGCTGCATGTTCTTAGTTCCCGTTGTTTTTGGTGTTGCCCCCAGTGGCTAATGTTGGTTCAGTGGGCTGTGTAGGCTTCCTGGTGGAGGGGACTGGTGCCTGTATTCTGGTGGGTGAGGCTGGATCTTGTCTTTCTGGTGGGCAGGACCACATCCAGTGGTGTGTTTTGGGTGTCTGTGGCCTTATTATGATTTTAGGCAGCTTCATTGCTAATGGGTGGGTTTGTGTTCCTGTCTTGCTAGTTGTTTGGGTGTTCAGCACTGTAGCTTGCTGGTCGTTGAGTGGAACTGGGTCTTAGCATTGAGATGGAGAAAGGGAGAAAAAAAAAGGAAAGAAAGAAAGAAAAATAAATAAGTAAAATAAAATAAAGTGATTAAAATAGAAAATAATTATTAACAATAAAAAAATTTTAAAGTAATAAAAAAAAAAAGCAAGAGAGTAAGAAAGAAGAGTGCAACCAAACCAAAAAACAAATCCTCCAATGATAACAAGTAAAAACTATACTAAAAAAAAACAAACGTAAAACAAAATACAGACAGTCAGAACCCTAGGACAAATGGCAAAATCAAAGCTATACAGACAAAATCATACAAAGAAGCATACACATACAGACTCACAAAAAGTGAAAAAGGAAACAAAGAAAATATATATATATGTATATATATATATATATATATATACATATATATATTTTAAAAAGGGAAGAGAGCAACCAAATCAATAAACAGATATACCAATGATAATAAGCTCTAAATACTAAATTAAGGTAAACATAAAACCAGAAACAAATTTGATGCAGAAAGCAAACCCCAAGTCTACAGTTGCTTCCAAAGTCCACCGCCTCAATGTTGGGATTCTTCATTGACTACTCAGGTATTCCAGAGATGCAGGGTACATTAAGTTGATTGTGGAGGTTTAATCTGCTGCTCTTGAGGCTGCTGGGAGAGATTTCCCTTTCTCTTCTTTGTTCGCACAGCTCCTGGGGTTCAGTTTTGCATTTGGCCCTGCCTCTGCGTGTAGGTCACCTGAGGGCATCTGTTCCCCCCCACAGACAGGACGGGTTTGAAGGAGTGGCTGATTAGGGGGCTCTGGCTCACTCAGGCTGGGGGGGAAGGGAGGGGTACAGAATGTGGGGCAAGCCTGCATGCAGCAGAGGCTGGCGTGACATTGCAACAGCCTTAGGCACGCGTGTGTTCTCCCTGGGAAGTTGTCCCTGGATCACAGGACCCTGGCAGTGGTGGGGTGCACAGGGTCCCGGGAGGGGAGGTGTGGATAGTGACCTGAGCTTGCACACAGGCTTCTTGGTGGCTGCAGCAACAGCCTTAGCATCTCATGCCTGTCTCTAAAGTCTGCGCTGATAGCAGCTGCTCACACCTGTCTCTAGCTTGTTTAGGCAGTGCTCTGAATCCCCTGTCCTCGTGCACGCTGAAACAATGGTCTCTTGCCTCTTAAGCAGTTCCAGAGTTTTTCCCGCACTCCGTCCTGGTTAGCTGTGGTGCACTAGCCCCCTTCAGGCTGTGTTCACGCAGCCAAACCCAGTCCTCTCCCTGGCATCTGACCTCCGAAGCCCAAGCCTCCGCTCCAAGCCCCGACCCACCCCAGCGGGTGAGCAGACAAGCATCTCAGGCTGGTGAGTGCTGGTCGGCACCGATCCTCTGTGTGAGAATCTCTCTGCTTTGCTCTCTGCACCACTGTTGCTGCACTATCCTTCATGGCTCTGAAGTTTACCCCATGCCACCCCCCGTCTCCACCAGTGAACAGTCTTGCTTTTGTGTGGAAACTTTTCCTTCTTCACAGCTCCCTATCCGAGGTGCAGGTCCCATCCCTATTCTTTTGTCTCTGTTTTTTCTTTTGCCCTACCCAGGTACATGGGGAGTTTCTTGCCTTTTGGGAAGTCAGGTCTTCTGCCAGTGTTCAGCTGGTGTTCTGTAGGAGTTGTTCCACATGTAGATGTAGGTTTCTTGTGGCTCCAAGGCATGTGGGATCTTAGCTCCCTGACCAGGGATCGAACCTGTACCCCCTACACTGGAAGGCGAAGTCTTAACAACTGGACCACCAGGAAAGTCCCTGTATGTAGTTCTGATGTCTTTGTGGGGAGGAAGGTGATCTCCATGTCTTACTCCTCTGTCATCTTGAAGGTGCCCCCTCCCTTTTGGGCCTTTGAATATCTTCCATGTCTAGTTAAATGTTCAATCTTTCTTCTAACTTCCTGAACGTATGGAATGTAATTATAAAAACTGCTTTCATGGTCTTGTTTGTGAATTCTATCATCTGTGTTATTTCTGGGTCAGTTTAATTTATTGACTTTTTTCTTCACTATTAGTTCATATTTTCTTGCCTTTTTTGCATGCTTATTAATTTTTGATTAGAAAATAGACATTGTGAATTTCATTTTGTTGGGTGCTGGATATTTTTGTATTCCTATGGCTATTCTTAACTTTGCTCTGAGACACAAAAACGTTACTTGGAAACATCTTGATCCTTTCATTTCTTGCTCTTAAGTTTTGTGAAGTGAGGCCAGAGTAGCATTTTGTCTAGGACTAATTATGCTCCGTTTTGGAGGCAAAATTCTTTTGAGTTAGGCTCAATGCCTACTCAATGCCCCATTAATCACATGGTTTTCCACTCTGGCTAGCTGGGAAGTAAACTATTCCTACTCCTGTGTGACCTCCAGTGATTGTTCCCTATAATCCTTTCATGGTGCTTTTCCTCACACACATGAACTGATTAGTACTTGGCTGAAAACTTAATGGGACCCTCTACAGATCAGCAGACTTGTCTGCCATATGCTTTCTCTTCTTCCATAATTTGTTCTGAGCTCCCTTGGCCTCCCTGGACTTCCAGTTATGGATCCTCAAGTCAGGGAGTCCCTGCTCCTTGACAGTAAGCAGTAAGCGCATAGAAAGCAGGAAGGTAGTAAACTGGAGCATTGTGGGGACCATCTCTTTTGTTTCTTATTTCTCAGGGATCACTGTCCTTAGTTGCCTGATGCCCAGTGTCTTAAAAAATAATTGTTGCATATATTTTGTCCAGTTTTCAACTGTTTCAGATTAGAGGGTAAATCTAGTCACTGTTATTGCATCTTGGGTGAAAGCATTCCAATTTATGTTTTTAAAGACTACTTTGCTGTGTGGGGAATAAACCAGAAGACAAGTTATTTCTCTGAACATCAGGCTTGTTTGTTTTTTAACCAGTAAAATACAGGCAATGTAGGTAAAGCATACCCCACAGTGTTATTGTGAAAATTAAATGAGACAATACATACGTTGTATAAAGAAGATCAGTTGCAATCTTTCCTGCATGGTATAAAGATAATAAATAATATTTTAAACATCAATTTTTGTATCCACAGGTATAAATACTCAATTCAATCCCCTTGTAAGATAGCAAAATAATCTACCCAACAATGCCATCGAGATAGCAAGTCAATAGAATTGGTTAAAAGGTAATAGCAGCATATGTATGCCTATTACCCTGGTAACATTTTACAAGAGGGGCCCACCATAGATGGGGGAGTCCTCAGAGAATTGTGAAGAGACTTAGGGAATAAAACTGAGAGGGAGCTTTTACACAGGTTTGCTTGTAGGCTTAAAAGCTACCCGTAGGACAGTCCAGCCATCTTGGAGCCACCTATGGTGAAACCGTTAGCGGAAACAATGCATGTTTATTATTTTGGAGCACACAGGCATCTCTAGAACAAAACTTCCCTGAGAGGAACACATTTAAGGACACAGCTGTCTATTGTCAAAACAAGCAAGAAAGAGAGAAGCTGTCTGAATTTTAAATCAGTCTTCATCTTTATAGTTCTGGAATATATGAGCACACATGAACCTTCCTCTTTTTTATACATGAGAACAGATTCCCACTCCCGCGTCCTTCCTCTACAAATAACTAAAACAAAACTACATTCGTTTTCAGCTACACTGCAGGAAATGCTTGCTCTGATCTTTGGCTGTATCATTTCCAACATTGCAGTCTTGAGCCAACTCTAAGATAAGCAGTTATTATTTTAACAGTTTATCAAGTAATTTCCAAGAGGCTTCCATTTGCTGTTTGTGTTGGAAAGTTGTTTCTGCCTAAGATTATATGTGCTCCAAGCAGCGTTTGTGGTCAGAGTCCTTACCGAGCCAATGTAGCTTACTCCAAACTTTCACAGATGTGAGAGCTCACTTTGGGTACATTTTCTTTTTTTTTTTTTTAAACAAAACTGGATGATTAGCAAATCCCACAATGAGATAAGTCCCAGCTCAGTCCCTCAAATGTCTACTAGCTACTTTTTGGCTGCTGGAATATTTATCATAATAAGCAAAACCTTAATCAAATCAGCAAAGGTTTTCAGTTGCAGCATTCAAGTCCTCTTGCTCCAAATTCATGCTGGCTGTCTTCATCAGTACTGATATCTCCATGCAAAGAACAAGAGATGGAAATAAAACCCCTTTTTTCAGTGAAAGAGAAAGTAACAAATAAAGTAACAAATAATGGCAAATTTTTCTAGCTTTAGGATTCATAAAAATGAGTGTATTGTGGTCCCTCTAACCAAAGTGATCTAATTCCCAGAAAATAGCCGATCATATCTGCTGAACTGGTCTCACTCCATGCTGTATTTTCTATTGCAATTCTCACTTTGTTCATGAAACAGCAATGATGATTTAGAGTGACATGTTGTTGCTATGGAATCTTATTTCTCTTGCTTTTAGTCTATTGAGGACTTGTGAGCTCTTAAACGTCTCTGCATGAGTTATTGCTCAAACACACTGAAAAGCACTGATGGCCTGGGCAGCTGTTCAAACCCAAACTCAAACCAGGGGTGGTTACAGAGTCAAAGGTTGGGGTTAGACTGTGCAGCCCATAAAATAGAAACCAGGCAAATGTGTAAGTCATGGCCTGTAAATTTATCTTGAAGGATTTTGATGATTCGAGCATTTACCACTGTAGTTAGTTAGTCCCAGCATTTAAAGTTGTGCATTATTCTCTGTCTGACTTACTTCACTCAGTAAGATAATCTATATCGTTTATATGTGGAACCTAAGAAAAGGGTACAAATGAACTTATCTATAAAACAGAAACAGAGCTACAGATGTAGAAAACAAACTTACAGTTACCAGATGGTAAGGGGGAGGAGGGATAAATTGAAAGATTGGGATTGACATATACACACTACTGTATATAAAATAGATAACTAGTGAGGACCTACTGTATAGCACAGGGAACTCTACTCAATACTCTGTAATGGCCTATATGGGAAAAGAATCTTAAAAAGAGTGGATATATGTATATGTATGACTGATTCACTTTGCTGTATACCTGAAACTGATACAACATTGTAAATCAACTACACTCCACTAAAAATTTTAAAAAAAGAAAGCCTCTCTGTATCTTTTTAATAAAGTTCTGCCAATAATCAAAAAAGATAATAATAATAATAAAAGTTGTGGATTATTTATTCCATATATGGCGTACTGAGTTACTTCTCTTGCCTAATTTTCATAGGCAGAAGCAGTATGTATCAATCAAGATTCATCCTCTCGTGACCTGGCAACTCAGATCTCCACACCGAAAAGAGTCAGCTCAGTTGCCCTGATACCTCACTGCTTGTCACCTCATTGAGGGATTCATAGCAGTTCCCTAGAATGTAACTTCCATGAGGACAGGGACATTGTTTTGTTTACTGCTGTCTACCTAGCACTTTAAATGGAGATGATGCGTAACAGATGATCAATAAACATTTGCTTTAATGGCTTAATACAATCATAGAAACTTATTGGAAGGGATGTAAACACTGCTGATTCTCCTTCTCAGCCATTTCCAGGGTCTCTCCAACAAAGTGATTCCAACTGATCTTATATCTTCTGGAACCCCTGGGCCCCCCCCCCCCCACACTACTTGGAAGGCAGTCCATTCCATTTATGAAGGTCTTTCAGTGTTCTAAACTTCCATCTTATGTGGAATCACAGTCTGTCTCTTTGTGTCTTCCCTCTTTCATTCTTGTTCTTCCTTCCAGAGTGACACTGTTTTTCCTGACAATGTTTCAAAGAGCAGGAGATGGTCTCACAGTTCCCTGTGGAGCTCAAACGGCTTGAAGCAGAGTGTAATGGCTAAAGGGGTCTGACCCATAAAACCAGGAAGCAGCTCTTCTCCTATCGAACAGCTGACTTTCAGAATGCTGTTCAGACCTACCAGTTTTAAAGATGGCATGATACTAATAGAGTAATTAGGTTTCATTATATTGCAAGAGGTTACTGGACCTTAGCGGGGGGAAAATTTCCATTTTAATTTGGCCTGACACAAAGCTTTGAGGAATCTAGATTCTCAAGGAACTATATACTAATTTTTGATCAGGTACAGACCTTGAAATTGAAACTGTAATTCATTAATCATATAGCTCTTTTTAAATTGAGTACGTACTCTGTACCAACCCTTATTTTCCAATGTTGTCTTAAGACTATAATAACTAATAGCTAAGATTTGTTAAGTGCTTCATGCTCTATAAATGTTATCGCACTGAATTCTCGTAGCAAACCTATGAATAGTATTCTAGGGTTATTTTCATTCTTATAAGAGGAAACTTAGTTTCAGTGAGGATGAGTAACTCATGCAAGGTCACCAGCAGGCATGTCACAGGGTCAGGCTTCAAACTCCGGTCTGTCTGACACCAAAGTGCTAATGAGAAATAAATTCTTGTGGGGGCAAAACCCAAGTTCAACTTGTCTTTGTTGACAAACTGTCTGATACACAGTTGGTGCTCAATAAATATATGTGGGACACCTTTGGTGGCAGTGGACTGAGGGTCAAAGCATGATTCACAACGTAACACTTTATACCTCAAATTCCATCTCTGTGAAACAAGGGACTTGGGCTGCATGATCTCTAGGCTTCCTCCCAGTCTTAAGAATGCATGCTGCCAGTCCCGGGATGAGGATGAATCCGAGTTTAGCAGCATAGACAAGAGGGAAGAGATTGCATGAGGAGCCACATGGACTAATACTGCATTCCTTTGAACAGAATGTTCCCTCAGCCCAAAATACCCTTTCCCACTTGCTCACTTGGCAAATGTCCAATGGTCAGCTCCACCAGCCTCCCCTCTGTGAAACTGTCCTTGACCTCTTCCTCCCTGTCAATGCACCCTTCCCCGTACACACACAAAATTATTCCCTCCTCATGGCCCCCAAGTCCGCTGTGCACAATTTGTGATTGATTGTGGGTCTGTCTCCTCATCTCACACCTCGACTTGAGCTCCTTACAAATAAAACCCACCTCCTATTCATCTCCAGGCCCTGTCATGGAGCCTGGCATGTAAAGCAAGCCTTCCATAAATGTTTTGTGAGTGGCTAAATGAGCTAGCAGGCCATGTGTAGGGAAAGCAGAGGGGAACAATTGACCTTAATAGAAAATTCATGTCAGAAAACAGTGAGAAGTTAAGTTAGTAAGTGAGGCTGAGACTCGAAGTCCAGAAAGCAGAGTTTATTTAGGCTTGGTGCCCCAGGCAATGCCTCAGTTCCATTCTTGGGAAGGCAAGTGACAGTGAAAAGAAGAATCCTATTAGGAAAATTAGTAGAGACATGGTTTCTCATTTAAAAAATGAATAAAGGTAATGAACTTGTTTTCTTTCTTAGCATACTCTTAATAAACCCATAGCTCATTTATTATATTGGACACTTATATGAATAAAAACAGAGTCTGATTTGGAGGTGTCTTTCTGGTTTTAAGTTAATGAATTTTTAATAAATCACTAACACAATAAACAAACATCTTTACCCAGGTTAAAACAAGTTTGAATACGTCTAAACAGTTGTTGTTAGAATGTGCTGCACCCAGCTCAGCACCTGGCACATACCAAGTGCTCACTTAGTATTCTTTAAATGTCAAGTTCATTTCACACGTGGTTGCAGTTAGTCTTGTTTTTCCACATGCATGGAGGATAACAGCAGTCCCCAGGTCTAAACACAGTGATTCTTTTAGAAGATTAAAGAAATAATTGAAGATTGAAAGATCTGTAGTGTTTGTGTTTAGAATACAGAACATATATGTATATTTATATTAATATGCTTATCTTTTAATCCTCTGAGGTGTAAAACAATATTAAAATACATGCCTAGGAGAGCACATGTCAAACGACTACAGTAGATGGTAGCTCAGAAATGCATTCATCACCAGCCGGACAACCTATACCAAGGATGAGCAACTGAACAGGTGACATTACTTTAAAAGCCAAACAAGTCCCTTTTATCCTGGAGCATCTCAGAGAAGCTAGCACTGGAAGACAGTCCAGTCAGTTCAAGTCCGTTGATGGAAGTGGTTTAGCCATGTTTCCCCAGGTGGAAGCCATATTGCCGTGTAGTTGCATCATTTTGCAATCATGGGATTTAAACTCACAAGCAACTTCAGAATGCAGAATTTTCTCCTTAATGCGAACAAGAGCAGAAAGATGTGTGCGGTGTGTGTGTGTGTGTGTGTGTGTGTGTGTGTGTTTAAAATGAGGATGGCCTAGGAGGACTCTTCTGTGATATTTGGAATCTGAATTTAAGTAAGTAAATCCTCAGTGACTAAGTGTGATACTATTAGACAAACAATATGTGATGCAATGGATAATGATCTCATTTAGACCACCTATGAGTCCACATTTATGTCTTGGAAAGGGTGAGGTTCTATCTTGACTCCTAGTCTCTTATAAGGATTTCCATAATTGTACAGCTCTGCTGATGGTTTATCTCTACCTGTGTGGGGGGCTCTGCAGTCCTCCAAAGCTTGGCTTTCTTATGCATATTTATCACTTTAAAATTTACAGGTAATTGCTAGGATATTATATCAGAAATAAATAGAAATCAACTCCAGTTCCCAGTGCTCTCATCTACAAGACTAAGGAGAGGTGGCAGGCTCTTTTCTTATAATCAGAAATCTTGTCATAATATAAATTTTAGCCAGAAATTGGATATTATATAAAAGGACTTTGAACCAAGTCCTAGTTATTAAAATCCTAAAAGATCTCATGATAGCAGGGCCTCATTTCTTGTGTGTATTCTATAGGTGCTTGTAAATTTGGTAGGTGTATCTGAATTGTGTCAAAAGGATCCCATTCTTCATTAATGTTCGTGTATATTTCAAAGATAACTTATCTTCATTCCTGATTTTGATCTTCCTTTGGTAGTGGCTTCTAACTCTCTAGATTTATGCTTCCCTGCCCCTAGCCCCTTTGAAAGCCGTTAATCTTTCCAGCTAGTTTCAAGTACAGCGTAGTGGAACAGAACTTAGGCTTTGGAGCTTGTGGTAGTTATTAGTATGTTCATTAAGTATTTCTGATTCTCCTTTTAGGCACAATAGATTTTCACCTCTCTGCCCCCCTGAAGATAAGAAGGTCTGCATGACTCCTTTTGTTCAAGGAAATGAAAGTGTAAGTGATGTGGCCACTTCCAGGGGGAAAGTTTAGGAGCTTACATGTGATTTACCACACCACTCTTTCTTTTCTTTCCTGCTTCCCCAATCATGGAAGCCTGGATATGACACCCCCTTCAGATGAGGTCCCCTAGTGAGGACAACACAGAAGAGAATCCTTAACTCACATGACATAACATTTGTTATTTTTAAGCCACTGAGACTTGGGGGTTAGCTGTTATTGCTGCAGAACCTAGCTTATCCTGACTGATATGGGGCTGGACAGGCCTGGGCTCAGGTCCTTGGACAGATTATGGGACTTCTCCCACCCCCTCAGAGAGTCACATGAGGATTAAATAAATGTACATGAGCAAAGTGGTTGTCCCAAAGAATGTATATAGCAATGTTTGTTCCTCGGCCTTCCTTTTTCTTCCTTTACCTGTGAGGAGAGAGCTAGTGTCTTATTTACCACCTGATTGTGTCCAGAATAAGCCCTGGAATCCAGAAGGTGCTTGAATAAATAAATGAACACACAGAAACATTTACATGCACTTAGAGAGAGACTTATTTAAAAGATCCTTTAGCAACCCTTTTGCAACATGAATGTTCTTTTTCTCCTGCTCATTTCCTTACATCAGGCTTTCCAAGGCACCGTCAGACAAGAAGACAGTTTGGATGAGGAGAGGACGTGGTGCTGGGATTTTAGCTCTGGCTCAGCCAGTTGCTGGCCCGGGTGAACCTGGACTGAGAGGGACAACGTGCAGCATCCCAAGTGAAGGTGGCAATGGCCCCACTGACCTCTTCTTCACCCAGTCCTCTTCTCTGCTCTGAGTATCACCTTTGAGGGGGACATTAACAAACAGGAATGCACACAAGTGGCAGGTGACGGGGGCGGGAATGGAAGGCAGGTCAAGATGCTGAGAAGTTGGGAAGCTCTTGTTTATGGCTCCAAATTCCCTCTTGCTCTTGTAAGGTTAATTGCACATGGAAACTGTTTGTGTTCTCAGTTCTTTGGTGGACAAAGTAGGTAAAAATGTTGCAACCTGATAAACCAGAGTCTGTGCTATGACCCAGGGATATGGCACACGACACAAAGCAGTTTTAGTAAGGGCAGTAACTTCCTCATTCTCTTGTTTAGAAATCACAGGGGGAAAAGCAACCTGAAATTATCTAGCAGACAGAAAGACAGAAAATGAGGAATATGGAATTTTGTCACCCCATATTATAAATAGGCAGCATTAGCAAAGGCAGACAGGAACCAGCCCTCGAAAGGAGGAAGGGAAGGCCACCGGGGAAGGAGGAGGGGGTTACGAGCCTCCGAGCCAGGGACCAGGCTGGCTTCTTCTGCAGACATCTGGGGGCTGCTGCTCTGAGTCCAGAGGAGGAACTGAGATGCCAGGGGAAGATACTTCAGAAATGTGCTTGATGCCAGGGTGCCTGAGCTTCATGGACAAAAACAGGATGGAACTGAGGAGAAAATAGAATCTTCTCAATTAATCAAGGATAGAAGGATCCAAACCAAGAAAGATTGGCCTCTGAGGCTAGCCTGAGATATTAAGGCCAAAGATTCTCTGTAAGATGTCTTAAATTAAAATTGCCTTTACTTAGTTAGACCCATAATTGTCTCCACTGTATACTTTGTTCTCTGAGCAACTCCTACATGATGGAAAGGTAGCTTTTACCATATTCAGGACAAGTGGGGCAGGAAAAAGTGATTGATGACGTTAATTCATTAATTCCACGACAAGCTTTGAACACCTATTAAGTGCCAGGCAACAAACTAGGTGCTAGTGATATAGAAATTAGAATGAAAGTCCCTGTCCTAAAGGATGTCCAGGGGTAGTGGGGGAGATGGATTCAGAAATAGGTAATTAGATAATTAAATGCAATGAGGAGGTGGGCCAAGGGATTCTGGAGGCATCTGGGAAGAGCACCTAGCCCAGGGGAAAGGCATGAAGAGCAAGAGATTGGAAGGTCAGGGAAGAGAGGACCTCAGAAGCAAGCCTTAGAGGATGAGCAGAAGTCAGCCAGGCAGCCAGCAGGAGCCCAGGCGGGATGGTTACTCAGGGCCACAAGGGAGGCACCAGAAGAGGCGGGAGGTAAGACTGGGAGGGCCTTGGTGGCGCTTGGACTTCTGAGGGAAATGGGACCTATTTTATACATAGTAGTTTGTCTCTCTTAATCCTGTATCTTTAACTTGACTCCTGTTTCCTTCTCCCCTCTGATAACCACACTTGTTTTCTATATCTGTGATTCTGTTTCTGTTTTGCATATATATTCATGTGTAGCATCTCTTAATCTCCACTTTTAGTGATATCATACAGTGTTTGTCTTCCTCTAACTTATTTCACTAAGCATAATATTCTCTAGGTCCATCCATGTTGCTGCAAATGGCATTATTTCATTCTTTTTTATGGCTGAGTAATATTCCATTGCATATATATACCACAACTTCTTTATCCATTCATCTGTTGATGGTCAGAGTTTGCTTCGTATCTTGGCTACTGTGAACAGCACTGCTATAAACATTGGGGTACATGTATCTTTTCAAATTATTGTTTTCATTTTTTCCAGATATATACCCAGGAATGGAATTGCTGGATCATATGGTAGTTCTATATCTCGTGTTTTGAGGAACCTCCATACGGTTTTCCATAGTGGCTGCACCAATTTACATTCCCACTAACAGTGTAGGAGTGTTGCCTTTTTCCACATCCTCTCCACATTTGTTATCTGTAGACTCTTCAATGATATCCATTCTGACAGGTGTGAGGTGATATTTCATTGTTGTTTTGATTTGCATTTCTCTAATAATTAGCAATGTTGATAGTCTGTTAGCCATCTGTATGTCTTCTTTGGAAAAAAATGTTTACTGAGGTCTTCTGCCCATTTTTTGATTCTTTTTTTTTCATATTGAGTTGTATGAGCTGTTTCTTGGTTTGTTTATTCATCCCATTCCTTCAATAAAATTTAGAGTGACGTTTATGGTGGGGCAGCAGGGGTGGGGGGTCAGGGAAGGGTAGCTCGGACCAGAGGTCCAGGTCACATTCGTCCCCTGCTCAGAGTCAGTGAGTGGAATCTTCCTTTTTGATTGCTCCTTCGCTGATGCAAGGACAGATGGTGGTTGCAGGGAGCCTCCCATCCTGGAACGTGCCTGCTCACTCCACAGTTCTTGCTGGAATTTCTCTTTTGGAGACAGTGACTAGAATGAGCGCTGTATCTCCTGGGAGCTCCTGGGAGCTCTCGGGCTCTGTGGAACCATCTGCACCCATGGGGTAGAGGGACAAGGGTAGAAATGACTGCCAGTGTTAGGAAGGTGTGCGTGGGGTGGGGGTGGGTGACATTTAGACCCACATTGACTTCAAATTCAGAGTTCTTTGGGATTTTGTCTCTAGTGTAGAACCAGCAACACCATCCTCTTTGGTGCTGTGTTTTTTCAGGGTGGTTCCAGAGGATTCTCAAGAGAGATGTAGTTTTGATTTGCGTTTCTCTAATGATTAGTGATGTTGAGCATCCTTTCATGTGTTTGTTGCAATCTGTAAATCTCATTGTAGTTTTGATTTGCATTTCTCTAATGATTAATGATGTTGAGCATTCTTTCATGTGTTTGTTGGCAATCTGTATATCTTCTTTGGAGAAATGTCTATTTAGGTCTTCTGCCCATTTTTGGATTGGGTTGTTTGTTTTTTTGTTATTGAGCTGCATGAGCTGCTTGTAAATTTTGGAGATTAATCCTTTGTCAGTTGCTTCATTTGCAAATATTTTCTCCCATTCTGAGGGTTGTCTTTTGGTCTTGTTTATGGTTTCCTTTGCTGTGCAAAAGCTTTGACGTTTCATTAGGTCCCACTTGTTTATTTTTGTTTTTATTTCCATTTCTCTAGGAGGTGGGTCAAGGATAGGGAGGGTGGGAGGGAGGGAGACACAAGAGGGAAGAGATATGGGAACATATGTATATGTACAACTGATTCACTTTGTTATAAAGCAGAAACTAACACACCATTGTAAAGCAATTATACTCCAATAAAGATGTTAAAAAAAAAAGAGAGAGAGAGAGAGATGTAATGCAGTGGCTGTGTAAAGGAGGCAAGCGGTTTGGTTCTTCTTGCAAAGAAGCGGCGGTGGTGGTAATAGTGGGAATGGGATGAATGCCTTTGCCTTTCATTACGAATGGTTGTCATCTTGCTTCCTCATTTTCTTAACTCTTCTCTCATTCCCCAAAGTGCTTGCTCTTAGGAGCGGAGGTGCCACAAGTGGGTACTGGCTCCATGGATGGGACCCTCTCTGGCTCCAAAGATACAGATGAGCCTGGAGGGACCTAAATTTAGTGTTGGCTCTGCTCACTAGGCTCCTTTCCTTGGTGCTGAGGTCAATACCTGTTGGTATTTTAGGGTGTGACCAAGGGAAGTAGTATAACCACAGAAGACACAGAGGAACAGGAGGGGGGACACTGAGCAGGAGAAGTCAAGATAGTTGGAGGAGAAAGGGATATATTTTCCCCTCTTACCCCAAGTATTAGTGCAACCAAATCTTTTAGAGCATTAGTTGTCTACAGCTACTATGGCAATTATTCAGGAAGGACATTGGTGTCTGAATTTACACCTTAAAATAAGACCAACTTGTATGTGTGAATAATCATTGAGTGCTGCACTTCTGTGTCCTGATCAGTCCCCAGATGTCTTTCTATTATCACAGAAGCTCAAAGAAGGAATGAGTAGGGAGCCTATTATTGTTATTATAGCTAACATTTATTAGGCACTCACTTTCAACCCAGAGAGTATGAATTTGTTCTTGCCAAGGTTACTAATGACCATCATATTCCCAAATCTGGTGGATACTCCTCTCTGTCCTCATTTCACCTGGCCTCTCAGTGGCATTCATCACATGGCACATCCTTCCTTTTTACAAGTCTCTCTTCCCCTGGTCCTGAGATGCGGCTCTCTCCTGGTTGACCTCTGACCTCACGACACCTCATCTCAGTCTTCTCACTTGTTCTGTTTTCTTCATCTGAACTCATAAAATTGGTGTTTCTCCAGATCAGGGCCTAAGCCTTCCTCTCTTCTTTCTCCTCATTTTTGGCTAAGTGACGTCATCCTTTCCCATGGGTTTAGATGCCACTGATGCTGATGACTCCAAAATTTATATTTCCTGCTAAGATCTCTCTCTTCTGACCTCCATACTCATGTCTGACCACCAATATGACATTTCCATGTGGATGTCTCCCAGGTAGATGTAACTTGTCCAAAATCTAACCCTTGATCCCCCCTCCTCTCCAAACAAATTCTCCCAGCATGTTCTGCATCTCCTCTCTCCTCACATCCATCAGCAAGTTTGATCCATTTTAACCTCTGCTCCTCTCCATCTCCTGCCACCTCCTCCCCAGCCTCCAACATCTCTTCCCTGCATTTATGCGGTGGTTTCTATAATAACTGGCCTCCCCACACCCACACCTGTCTTCTTATAAGCCATTTTCCACACGGCAGCTGGACTGGTTATTAAAACAAGAAAACAACTCCTGTCACTCTGCTGCTGCAAGTCTTCCAGGGGCTTTCTTTGAACGTTGACCACAATTCAAGCTACTTACTTTAGCCTTCAAGTTGGCTCACATGGTGTCTATCTTTTGTCCTTTAACCCACTTGCTCTTTCCATCTCAGACTCACTTTCTCTTAGTTTCTAGAACCATTTAGATTTTTCTGACCTTGGATTTTTGTGCATTCCTGGAATGCTCCTCTACTTGGAAACATGGCTATTTTTCATTCTTTAAGTTGCAACTTACCTGTCACCTCCCTTCTTGATCTAAAATATATCTCTACTGTCATTCTTTGTCAAACAATACTGTTTATATCTTTCATGATTCTGATTATAGTTTATAATTGTTTTGGTCTCTTTGTTCAGTTATTTGTCTTCTTGACAAGCCTGTAAACACATGTGTTCTGTTGACTTCTTTTTATTGCCCACAACTAACACAGTGCTTTTTATGTGACAGGGGTTCAGTACATATCTGCTGAATAAAAGAGTGTCAGGCCTGCACTAAGCCCTCTATGTATGTTATTTTAACTAATGTTCGTAAGACATCTGAAAGGCAGATGTTATGACCAAGAAAAAAAACAAGGTTTATAGGTGGGAAATACTTTGCCCAAATCCACAGAGCCTACAGGTGGAGAAGCTAGGACTTGAACTTGGATTGTCAAGCTCCAGGACCTGAGGACTCACCTCACTGTATTTCATTGCTGCTGGGGTGTGTAGGAGGATGTGTAAGAAGCAGAAAGGAAGTGACACTGTCTTTAACTTTAGTTCAGTCATACTTTGTGATTTAGAAGATCTTGACATGGAGATCCTGGCTCCTTTCTCCAGACTGTTAAATCACCTGTTTCAGAGGGGTTGTTTTCAAAGATAAAACAGGTTTGAGTTTCTGAGGTTTGAGTTCAGTAAAGCCAAGAAACCATTTAAACCCATCTTTCCTTTATTAGCACACTGTCACCTCTCTAAGCTGGCTGTGCAATTTCATGATCTGATTCTTGTGATTTGATCCTGATTCATCTCTCCGTATCTACATTGGAAAGAATAGATCACCCAGGTCGGCAATTTGTGATAGTTCACTGTGACTCAGTTTCCCATAGCTCTAGAGTGCGATGTCTAACACACATCCATCCCCAAGATGTCAGCATGGCTCCAGATACTAGACCAGGTAACAACTTTGGACAGATTTGAAAACAGTACCCCTTGATCTCTACCAAAATCCCAATGACCTTTTTCGAAAAGAAGAATTATCCTCAGATTCATATGGACTCTCAAGGGATTCCAAATAAAATAATCTTGAAAAAGAAGAACAAAGTTGGAGGTCTTACACTTTCTGATTTAAAAGCTTACTACAAAGCTGTGGTAATCAAAACAGTGTGATTGTTGTAAAGACAGACTATAGACCAATGGAATAAAATAAAGAGTCCATAGATAAATCCTTGCATATATGGTTAAAGGATTTTTGACCAGGATGCCAAGACCATTCAATGGGGAAATATTTTTTAACAAATAATGCTGGGAAAACTAATAAATAAATAACACGGGACCCTTACCTTACCCATGTACAAAAATTAACTCAAAATGGATCTAAGACTTAAATGTAAGAGCTAAAACCATAAAATTAGAAGAAAATATAGGGGGAAAACTTCAAGACTTTGGATTTGGCAATGATTCTTGAATATGATACCAAAAGCACAGAAGACAAAAGGAAACATAGACATGTTGGTCTTCATCAAAATTAAAAACTTATGTATCAAAGGACACTATCAACAGAGTGAAAAGTTAACCCATGGGATGGGAGTAAATCATATAACTAATAAGAGATTCATATTCAGAATGTGTAAAGAACTCCTATAATTCAACAACAGCATAAAACAAATAACCCAATTAAAATATGTGCAAAGGACTTGAACAGATATTTCTTCAGAGAAGATATAAAATGGGCAATGAGCACATGAAAAGATGCTCAATATCCCTAGACCTTAGGGAAATGCAAATAAAATCATAATGAGATACCATTTCACAATCACTAGGATGACTACAATAAAAAAGAAAGAAAGAAATGAAGAGAGAAAGAAAGAAAAAGAAAGAAAGAAAGAAAGAGAAAGAGAGAAAGAAAAAGGAAGGGAGGGAGGGAGGGAGGAAGGGAGGAAGGAAGGAAGGAAGGAAAAAGGAAGGAAAGGAGAAAAGGAAAGAAAAGTGTTAGCAAAATTGTGGAGAAATTGGAACCCATGTGCATTGCCGGTAGGAATATAAAATGATACAGCAGCTGTGGAAAATGTATGGCAATTCCTCAAAAAATTAAACCACATGATTCAACAATTCCACTTCTGGGTACATACCCAAAAGAAGTGAAAGCAGGGACTTGAACAGATATTTACACATCCATGTTCATAGCAGCTTTATTCATAACAGTCAAAAGGTGGAAGCAACCCAAGCGTCAGCTGATGAATGAATGGATGAACAAAATGTGGTATATACATACAATGGAAAATTTGACACATGCTACCACTTAGGTGAACCTTGAAAACATTATGCTAAGTGAAATAAGACAGGAACAAAAGGACAAACATATGATTGTTCTTGTATGTGTAACTATTCAGGTTCATAGAGACAGAAAGTAGAATGGTTGTTACTAGGGGCTAGGGGAAGAATGGAAATGGGGATTAATTGTTTAATGGGTACAGAGTTTCAGTTGGAGAAGGTGAAAAAGTTCTGGAGATGGATAATGGTGATGGCTGTACTACGATGTGAATGTATTTAATGCTACAGAAGTGTAGACTTAAAATGGTAAATTTTATGTTACATATATTTTCCCACAATAAAAAAACAAAAGAAAAAATATTTAGCTTTCCCCCCAATTACATCTTGATTTACAGCTAAAATTGTGTGTGGATGCTGTGCTAAGCTGCCCAGATGCCACTTTCAGGACTGGGGGACGACATGCTTCTCTACTTGGGAGGATGCTCTCAGCAGTTAGCCTTGAGAAATTGCCCTTGGCTGCAGAGAGCTGCCTCTCCCAAGGTCAGGTTCAGCCTAAATCTGATGACTGTTCCATGCCAGGACACTACAGCTGGTTTCACAGCTCCCAGGGGCTGACTGACACCTTGTTGTGCCTCCAGTATGGCTCAGCTTCTCCCTCTTTCCAAACTGTTTTTTTCCCTTCGTATACACGGTTGAAAGCACTCTCTAATAAAGTGTCTGCAAAATTTAGAAAAAAAGAAGGAAATAAGGAAGGAAGGAAAGAAGGGAGGGGGGGAGGAAGGAAGAAAGGAAGGAAGAAAGAAAAAGAAAAGAAGGAGGAAAGAAAGAAAAAAAGAAACATCACCCCTTCCCTGAGATTATTTACTTGCACTTGACACAAAAATTGTCCTAACATCTGGTTAAATATATGATGAATGGGACTGGAAAGGCACCCCTTGAAGTTGTGCAGCGCACAAACTGCACAAAGAAGCAGTTGTTTCTGTGTCGACCTTTCTCATTCCTCGGCTTTTGGAGTCCCCAGCCTCATTCAGCTGGATCAAACTGATAAGTGTGCACTAGTCCTTAACCAGGGCCTGAGCCAGCTTCGAGCCCCATCACACCGTAGAAGTTAGAAGTCACTTCTCATGTCAACCAGATCAGGAATATGAGTAGCTAGGAGGGAGCTCTGAGGGCTCCCTAGAGACTCACTCAGCCCCGCGGTCCTCTCTTTCCTAGATCACACTCACCTTTTTGGGCATGCCTCTGTTTCTCCAGCCTCTCCTAGCCCCAGGTTACTGTTTTTGGCTTTGGGCTTAGGCTGCTGAGTTTCCCAGAATGCATTTTGCTCATGTCAAATGTTTAAACTGAGTTCCTCGGATTTCTGTGGGCTCTGAGGTCTTGCCTTGGTTCTCCTTTTCAACACCAACAGGAAAGAAGCCTTAAATGAGGAAAAACATCTGTGAGAGCACTTGACTCTAGACCAAGTTCATTTTTTCAAGTAGTCTAAGTTTGACCATAACGTGGTGGTGATGGTGAGCAGGAGTTAGCGGCAAATTTAATTTACTTTATAACCTAATAATTAACTCCTCATATCAAAAAGAATAGAAGGTTCCTTCTATTCTTTCAAGGTTTCAAGGTTCCTTCTCCCTCAAGCTTGTCTTTCTGTTATTATCTTTATCACACTCCTCCTCCAGTATCACATGGCTCCTCTGAGGAGTGGTCCACACCCCCTGCTGCTCCTTCCTGGCCTGTCTTCTGTTCCTGGGACAGTGATGTCTCCCCTTCCCCACAAATGCTGCTCTCTCAGATACCACTCATGACTTCCCAATGGTCAAATCCAGGAAACTTTTAAGCCTTCTTATTTGACCACTTCAAAACTTTCTTCGCCTTTCGAGTTGGTGACATTATAATATTCCAATTCTCTATCTCTCTGTGTTTTCACTATTTCTTTGGCAGTTCCGTCTGCCCACAGCTTAAATATTAATGTTCTCTAGGCTCCTCTCCATCTGACTGTTCGTCTTTTGTACATCTCTACTTGGATATCCCTCAAACGTCTCAGAATTAGTGTGTCCAGAGCTGACACCATTGCTCCTTTGCTTATTACCTTGTCTATGTCTGCCCTTCCTCTTCCACTCCCTGTCAAGGTTACCAGCAGCTACTTAATTGCCCACACTGGAAGCTTTGGAGTCATTACTTTCTTGAGATCTCTGCCAGATATCCCTGAATCAGAGATGTCTCCCCCGGCTCCCCTGTACAAAATGCTAATCCCCACAGAACTCCCTACCCCTGTACCCCTCTTTATTGCTCTCCTTTGCACATATTACCATCTACATACTAGATATCTGTAGATTAATTTCTGTCTTCCCCATAAGAACAGAAGTCCATGAAGGCAAAGATACTCTTTTGTCTACTGCTATGTCTTGAGTGTCTAGAGCAGTGCCAGGCACCTAGTTGATACTGAATAAGTATTTGCTGAATGAATGGAAGCAATTCTGATTTCTTCCCCTGCCTCAGACCCCCAACATCAGAAAGTCCCAAAGTTATGCTGTTTTTTGTCTTGGAAATATTTCTCAAATCTGTGCTCCTGTTGGCTTCCTTCCCCAGGGCCACTGCCTAGGATCAGGACCTGCCAGCCCATCCAGAGAGCACTGTCATAGCTTCCTGGCTGGTCTTCTTGCTGTGGCTGATTTTATAGCCCATTCTCTGCTTTATTAGGGAAGTTCCAATCTCTAAAACAGTCCTGAGTGTCTCCTTCGTCTGCTTTAGTCCCCTGGTTGTTCACTCGCTAGATGCTCATTAATGTGGGCCTGACAGCCTGGGACTCCCTCTGGGGAAAGAGGTCTGGGGAGGGACACAGCTCTGTCTCATTTCAAAGTGAGGTTCAGGAAAGGATTGACACCCAGAGCTCACAGATGTGGGCACTGACAAGTGGAGAGCTGACGAATTGGACACAAGTGACGGATCCTGTTAAAAGAACACAGGAGAGATACATGGAGTGTGGACTGGAATGACTGGGGACCAGAGGTCTAGAATGAATCATCACAACAGAGAGCAGCAGCCCCACAGGGAAGGGAGGGGCTGGGGGGGGATTCAGTCATGCTGAAGTGAGATAGGATTTCCACACCTGCCTACATTAAAAAACTAAAAATAGGGACATTTGGGGAGAAAAATAGCAAGGAATCTTTTAATTCTATGGATAGGGGCTATAGGGAGGGAGGTTTGCAGAGAAGGGTGTGTCTCTCACTCTTGGTAAAATTAGAAATAGAAAAATTTTATGTTGAGTATCCCAACCTTCACTTTCTTCCCTTCCCCCTCAGGCCTGTTCTCTCCATCTTTCCCTGCTATCAAAACCTCTTCCTTAGGAAAGAGTCTAATATATTTATCCACTTACATTTACAAGGCCAATGTGGCAATTTTACATGTTAGCAGGACCTCATGTCTGAAGCCAAATATGCTAAATACAGCAACCATTAACAACAACAACAACAACTATATAATTCACTGTACCCAGCACAGGACTAAATACAGTGGTTGTTCAATAAATACTTACTAAAAGATGTTCAAAAAACATTACTGATATTATTAAACTCTGGAAACAATCTAAATATCCAACAGTGGAGAAACCATTGAAGGGCCATCAATATGAAGAAATACTACATAGCTATAAAAGATTTCAAAGGACTTTTTAGCAAACTGGAAAAATGCTTATAATGAAACGTTAGGTGCTGCTATACTATGTCAGTGATAAAAATCATATGCATATACAGAAGACTTAGAAAATCTGTGGGTATCTCTGGAATCTGTGGGATTCTTTCTACTTCTCTGTATTTTAAAATTATTTATAGTCGGTATGAGGGAAATATTACAAAAATAAATGTTGTGAAAGATAGATTTGGGGGCCCTGTATTTCAGCCTGTTGGTTTGGCCCACCTGGGTTTAGTATACAGGAGGGGAGTGGGAGGGGTGCCAGCCTCCCCAGTAATGGAGGCTGGCTGGTTAGCCAGCAGAGAATGGGTTTTTAAAGAGTGATACAGCAGTGGAGAGTCTGACCTTTAAAGAAAAATGTAGTGCATGGTGATGTTGGTGCATTGGTGCTTTGAACATAGACAGGCAGCCTTCCTCTGGGAGGGTTTCACTGTGCTAGGCTAGTAGGCTAGTCCGGCATCTAGGACACCGTGAGCTCCTTTTTCTGCCTCACCTTTTGTTCCATAAACACTCAAACCTTGCTCAGGTGCTGAAACATGTTTATTTTCACCTTGCTCTCCCACCCTCTTCTGTTTAAAATAACAGCTGGAAGATTCATTGAAACTCTTTGCGTTGGTACCTCAGTGATATTCTATATTAAAATCTTTAAGAATTGAGGTTGTATGCCCTTGTAAGAAAATATTATTTAATATTGTGCCTATACCATAAAACCTACATAAAAAATCTTGGTTATCTTTATAAAGAGACCACAGATTCCAGCATTTATAAACAAGAAAACATTTTCCTGTAGTTATTTCTGAAAATCCCTTCTAAACATCTGCGTTTTCCTTCTAACTTAAGTTGCTTCCCACCTCCTTCCCCTGAGATCTGCTGCCTCTCTGTGGGAGAGCAAACTTCATACCTGGCATAAAACAAACAAACAAACAAATTAACAAACAAAACCCAACAACAGCAATCCCCCTCCTTCTCCAAATTTCTAATTTCCTGCACTTAAAACAACTAAGTCCTAGGCTATCCTTATAATTCAAGGATCTTAGGATCAAAATGAAGGATTCGACAACTTTGAAACCCTACACAAACCCAAGATTTTACTTTTATTATTTACTAGTTATTAAAGTATCCTATCTTCCTGATTAAGGAAGGCTGGATGGCAGCAAGGACCGCGGAGGCACAGGCGGCGAGAAGTGTGAAAAGAAGAAATCCCAGTTCTGCCTGGAAGACTGCCTGTGAAAGAGCCCGACTCCTCTGGCAGTTCCACGCCGGGTTTTGCAGGCGGCCGCAGCTGCCTCCCCTGTCTCTCTTACCTCCTTGATGCTCGGCACTATTTGTGGCCGGCGTGGTGGAAGGACACAGTGAGGTTCTCACCCCCGCCCCCCGCTCCCATCCCCAGTTCCATCAAAGCGAACCCGGGCCAGCGCAAGGATCTCCGAGTTGCGAATGTGCTGAGGCTGGGACTGTCACTCATTCTCCGATCAGCGCGTGAACGCAGCTCGGCAGCGGCTGGCAGGAAACAATTCTGCAAAAATAATAATACTCAGCCTGGCAATTGTCTGCCCCTAGGTTGCTCTGCCGCCGTCCACACTCGCTGCAAGGGAGGGGGGGGGCAGAGAATTTACCGCGGCAAGAACATCCCTCCCGGCCAGCACATTACAATGCTGCAAACTAAGGATTTCATCTGGACTTTGTTTTTCCTGGGAACTGCAGGTACATTTTCAAAATTAATATTCGCAATTTGATTTGCTAATTGCACCCCCCCACTCCTCCCCCCTAGGAACGCTGTTATTTGGGGTGGTTTTACATGGAATGCTAAGAGTGGTCATTTTCGTTGAGCTGAGGAAGGAGCGCGTCGCCCTTGCTGCCCACCCGAACCCTCCCGGGCTGCCTGGACTGGGGCAGCCTCCTCGCGTAGAGAGCGCCGGGCGCCCCTCCAGCGCGCCCGCCCTTCCCACTTTGTGTGCCCGCTGCGCTGGGAGCGGAGCAGCCCGCTCCCGGGATGTCGCGGCCGCGCCGGTGATGGGCAGCGCTCCATCCCCGAAGGCGGGTGGCGGGCGGCGGAGCGGGTGAGGCCGCGGTTCGGTGGTGCAGCCGCACAGGCTCGGGTTCTGTGGGGAAGGGGCTTGTCAGCCCCGGTTCCGCAAAGACTGAACAATAAGGCCGGGGAAGCCGCCCCCGATCGTTATTTCCCCGGGTCTAATAAAGTGGGGCTCGCCGCCTTTGCGCCTTTACCCCCCGCCCCGGCCGAATAACGGTTTGAAAAATGGGGCGAAATGGGCAGAATCTCAGGGCTGTGTGGCCGTTGTTGCACCCCCGTCGGTATGACGTTAGTTTTTCATTTGCCAAATATCTGGTTAGTTGCAAAGCCTGCTCTCGGCCCGGAGCAAGGAGGGATGGGAGGATCGAGCGCCGCGTTTTGACAGGAGGAAGTGCGGAGGGGCGGAGGGCGAGGAGGGCGTGATCGGGGCTGCCTGGTGTGTGTGTGCGCGCGTGTGTGCGCGTGTGTGCCTTCACACGCACCGCGAGCCCCATGTTGCGTGGTGCGAGAGAAGAATGGCAGGTAGCCGCCCGAAACACCTCGCCCCAGTCTCCTTTCTTTGGGCGAGGTTCCTGACCCTGGCAAAGTGCGAACAATAGGAGCTGCGAGGAAGACAGTAGTGATGCTGCCGCGGGTGGCGGGGGCTGCGCCGCCGCCCATAAAACCTTGGCGGCAGGGAGGGAGGTTTATTTCATTTGGGGTATTTCCATCCCGGCCTCCCTGGAAGATTCTTCAGTGCGTGCCCACCCTTCCCTCCAGCTGCTCACCCCACCCCGCCCCACCCCAGGATTTGCGTTTTGGAGCTGATGGACGGGGAGGGGGAAGAAAAGGAACAGGAACCGGAGAGAGCTGGGTGGGGTGGGCAGACATTCTCGGTGGGGGGCGTGTGCTGGGAAGCGCCCGAGGAAAGCCGGGCGGAGGGGTTCTGTGTGTTGTGGCCGCCGCTGCCAGCTGCCGCTGGAGCTGCCCTAGACGGCCGAGCCTGGGTGGGGGAGCGCGCGGGGCGGGCCGG
>NW_006779070.1:1500360-1511049 GCF_000442215.2 Lipotes vexillifer | reverse complement strand
GCCGCTGCCGGCTGCCGCGGGAGCTGCCCTAGACGGCCGAGCCTGGGTGGGGGAAGGCGCGGGGCGGGACGGGGAGCACCCAACGCGCCCCCTACCCGGGCGGCACGAGAGCCGCGCTCCGCCGCCGCCTCCAGCTAACTCGGGTCTCTCCCATGGCGACCAATCAGAGAGAGGCTGGCTGGGCGGGAAGCCGCGAGAGGCTTTTATTTCGGCGCGGGTGGCGGCCGGGAGCTGCCAGGACAGTCTCCCGGTGCTCCAGCGTAACGGTCTCTCTCGCCCCCCGCCGGGAGGAACCCCGCCCTGCGGCGGGGCCCCCAGCCTAACCAGTTTCCGAGGAGATAAAATGGAGTCGAGGTGGTTACCGGGAGGTCTCCTGGTCTGGCCCGCCCGTGCTTCCCCACTCGTACCTCCTTCACGCCGACTTGGAGCATCCCTCCCGCCCCTCTGGCACACACACGCCCGCGGAACCGTCCAGACCGGAGCGTGCTCCCTGGGAAGGCGCAGAGGCTGGGCGCACCGACACGCGTGCGCTGACCAGTGGGCAGGGGGCGAAGCTTTGGGCGGGCCGGGGGCGGGGCCTTGGCAGGGGTGGTGAGGACCCCAGTGAGGGGGAGGGGGAGGGGGGGTCGGCCAACCCCAGCTGGCTTCTCGCTCTGTACCGGTCGTCCCCGGGTCAGCATCCCGCCCCTCGCCCGGGCATGCCCTTTCCCATCGTGTCCGTGGGACTCCCGGGCGCGATTTCCCCGCACTGCACGCGGGGATGTGTGTCTGGGATGTCCTCTCTTCTAGATGGGGGCGTAACGGTAGAGACATGATCTTTGGTAGGCCTTCAGGGGGGATCGACCAGACGTCCTTTCCAGCGTCGTGATGTGTGTAACTCTTGGTGTTGGGATCCCCACGGAATCCCAGGTTGGATGTTCAAGGCTGCCCAGGCAAGGGTGGCATTCTGACCTGTGTTCTCTGGAAGGAAAGCGTCCTCGTTCGTGGCCCTAGTAACTTGAGGATGGGAAGAAGGCAGAACGGGAAACACATACAAGGTTGCTTAACAAAAGAAAGAAGTTGAGCGGTTTTCCAAGGAGAAATAATTTTCCATTAAAGTATTGTTTTTACCATAGCTTAAAAAAAATGTAGAGTTCAAGTCAAAGGGTCAGGACGAAAATAAAAACGAAAACACACACACATACGTTTTGTTGTTGTTGTTGTTTTTTGGCCTGCAGTGTTGTCTCCAGGGACAATGGTTGTTCAGTCTCTGCTCCACTGGGCGCACATGAAAATTTAGATGTAAGGTGTGCTCACCTTAATATACCAAAGGAATCAGGTCTGCTGCCCCTTTGTCATTTTGGTGTCTTCTGCTCCTTAGGAATAAAGTGAAACGTTGTGGAATTACACAGCAAATTTGAGTTTATTCTAACTGCAGTTTTAGATGTTTTGTGGAAAAATTGTTTGATTGAATGATCTGGAATGGTTGTTAAGTCATACGTTTATTTGATAATTTTATAATCATCTGCCAGTTTAACTTGGAAGAGTCAAGGAGTGATGAGGACTGCTTTTCTAACAAGTAGCACCAGATTAAGAACAAAGAACACCTTTGCTACCCAAAAGCTAGCTTGCACTGTATTTATAGTATGTATAATATCATTTACTAAACGAATTAAGGTATGTTTCAGCGGAGTTTGCTATGAATACAGTTATGGTGAGCTATATTTTTTCACTGGTTTTCATTTTAATATCAGTAATGTATCTTTCTGAACAAAATTTAACGGAATATAATAAAGCCATATTTAAGAATGTGGGAAACCTTTTACAACTCTGTCCAAAAACCGAAAAGTTAATTTTCTTTGTACAACTATTAGCATATTTTAAAATATTGAAAATAACCTAAACTTTATTTAAAATTCAACAGAATTAAACGAAAAGAGAATAAAATCCAGACATTGTGGATGTTTGGCCTGCCATTTGTTTAATAGTTCTTGAGTTGCTATTCCCACTACAAAGATTCTAAAGATCTGTCAACTGGGGCTAAGTTTTCATTAGTCTAACACTTAACATTGTTTTTTAGAGTCCGTTTTCAAGAAGCTCCCCCTGTCTTCCCCCAACACACTGAACTTGATGATTTCTTTCCAGATACATTTACCCAGGATCTGTTTTTTAAAAAATAATATTAAAATAGCAGAAAATAGCAGGACACATGCATGTTTAATAAAGGAGGTTCATCCAAGTCTCTGTGCTAATTGATTAAACTAAGGGTTTGCTGATTTAAGTGAGTGTTTCTCAAGCTTGATAGTTCAAGAATTAAGGCACTAATTGTTTGCCAAAAAAAAAATTATGGTGTGGGTGTGCTGTTTGCAAGGACTGTAGGTGCTTAGTCAAGGCAGCAGGAAGGGAGAAAAATTAGTCACTGGAACCCCAAATTCTGAGTTTTGCATAGTGCTTTACTTTGGAATACATTTATCATTAATTGATTTCCTCAAATAGGTAATATGTCATTTAATGTAAGTAATCTATATTTTTTCTTAATAGGGAACAACATCTTAATTGCCTTTCAAAATAGCACCATTTTGTCATTCAAATACTAATCTTTAGACATGACAGACGTTTTTGTTTGCTGCAGAACTCAGTTTTGTAAATTACAGACAGCATCTTGTAAACTTTGCACTGCTTGAAATACAGACTTTGGAATTTCTGATCCAAGCACTGAATTTTTTTTAAGGTGACAAAGCCTCTATTTAATATTAGTTTGATGAATTCCCCACGTTTATGGTCTTCAGAGTTACAGAACTGGGGCTGCTTTCCAGACTGAAAGGGACTTCAGTGCTGCTGGCAGACCTCCAAAGATATTTTACAGACAGTTCTTCCTGTCTTGGTGGAAAATAAGTGACCGACTACCTGTTGCTAAAGAACGGTTTGAACTTTCCCTGATGATCTTGGGTCTGTGGTGCTGGAGAGCAGAACCAATGGGCAGGGAGGGGAGAGAAGGGACTGGCACCTGCCCCCGTCAGTCTTCTGGGAACCGTCACCCTGGGAGGAGACAAAGGCATTTTAAAAAGGCTCTCCTGCACTATTTAAGTATTGAGCTCCTGAGCCCACACATGTCTTATGCTGTCAATATCAATATTTTAATGTAAATTCCATAACTGATAATTCTTCGGTTTAGTCACCTAACGGATATATAGGCTAAGAAACTTTTGGAACATGAAAAGAAGTGACAGGAAATTATACATAGCATTTTTCCAGTCTTAAAAATGAGTTACAAATTAAACAAAATTGAAAACATGACTCAACAGGCCGTGTAATGATAATAGCTCTTTGAGCTTTGAATCAAGAAGACTAAAGGTTAAGATTCCTTTAGTCAAAAAGGAAGAAATAATACGATACAGAGGAGAGTTTTATACATCTCTTAAAACGGTGAGTCTCTGACCAATATTGTCAGAGACAGCCTCTTAGGAAGAGTGAATGCCCAAGGACCTCTCCGAGTCCTAATGAATAGGTCTCTGTGAGATCCCAAGTTTTTCATATGAAAAAAACATGTAGTGAAACTATTATCAGTAATCCAGGTAGATGTACTTACTACTATAGAGCAGTACAATGCAGAAGTGAGTCTGAAGGTCAGAGGCATGTCAACTCTAGCCCTTTTTGTTATTACCTCTTGGTGCCAAACCTTAAAACCATTTGCTGATGTAGAGGGGCGTAAATTATTTGGCGTTGCCAGTGGTGCCATTACACTTTTATTTCACGGTGTTGAAATGCTGTCTCTTGGCTGAAGATCCTCATTAGGAGCCTTGCCCTTTGATGTTGGCCTGGTGCCAAATGGCGGCTTTTCGGGCATTTTCATTACATTACACGGTTAGGCCATGTCTGCATGCAGCCACTGAGTTCACTGTTTTCAGTTAGGTAGACACACTTTTCCCTTCCTGCGGGATTAATTTAGCTTCCAGATAATCACTCAAAGAGGACTATACTAGAAGGACAAGACATTTGGTCTATGTTGTGTATGTGTGTTAGGCATTCGTTTTCTCTCAGATATATGTAAGTATGCTTGCCCTTCAATTCAAAGATTGCCTCACTGGTATGACTTGAAAGGCCTCTGTACAACTTGTATTCCACTGGATACTCTCCCTGAGTAGTTTTGATTTGGAGCTGCAAACCCTGGCAACATCTGGCCCTGTTTTCCATTCTGTATCATTCCTGAGAGATCTGATTACCTCACCATTTAGGAATATTCATAGTGGTATCACACTGTTGGAGATTGGGTTACGATAGGTATTCTCTTAAATAGTTCATCAAATATGTTGAGTGCCAGCTTTTTATCATCAGCTCTGTGGGGAATTACAAAGCACCGTGATGACCTAATTTCTGCTGTCAAGGAACCCTGTGAGTAAGAGAGCCTAGAGATTAAGTGTGGCCAGCGGCCTAGGGCCCTAGGGTGAAATCCCAGGCACATGGATCGTTTATTAGCTCTTTGATCCTGGGCAAGTCAGTTCCCTTCTCTAAGTTTGTTTCCTCTTCTGTGAAATGGGAAAATTAGAAACACCTACTTGGTAGAGATCTTGTGAATATTTTCGAATGCACATGAGCTGTGCTTATTAAGGAGAAAGAGGAGTGTATATGGGTCTAGAAAAAATTATTGAGACATAATGGTCTTGTTTTAGACTTAAGAAAAGGATGTAATAGGAACTCTACTTCAAAGATGAGAACTAAATTTTTTTAAAATCTGTTTTTAAATATGCCTGCGTGTCTTGTTGGTTTATGAATACTTCAGAGAGAAAGTGGTCTCATTATGAGGTTGAAAGCCGTTAGCACAGGGATGCATCTGGGTCTCATGGGGGCCAAAAGGTCTACAATTTTGAATGGCCTCTTTAAGGAAAATTCAGTACTCTCTTGCTTTCGACCCTTAGAACAGGTCATCAGGTACCCATCCCCCCCAGAGCCTTGGAATGACCCCGTGTAACGGAGGAGCCCATGCAAACATCTGACCTGCCATAGCAACTGTGTTGGTCTCCTTGGGCCCACTCGCTTGAGAATACAAGCTAATTGTTCCCGTGTGTTAAACATGTACCTTGTAAATGTTGTGCGCTGCTTTGAGGATTAGAACCATGTATCAAAATCAAAGTTATTTTTGAAAAGAAAAAGCTATTTGACCTTTATTTTATAGAATATCTTAGGTGAGATATGAGGTGATTTAATATGTCTCACTGCTGATATTTTTTGTAAATTACAAACTGGAATTAAAATAAGGTAATTGATGTTATTATTCAAATGAGTCAAACATAAGTGCCCTATTGGTGAGGCAGGAAGAGGTTTGCCACCTAGAGGCATATGATACTGGAGAAGAGACTGAAGGTTTAGCTATCAAAGAGGGAATAAACTGAATATATAATCCCAGTAAGTGTGTCTTAATCATCACTGTACAATTCACAGAGTGTTTGATACGCATTATATCTTTTAATCTTCATATCTTTTATTCGGTAAATATTTATCAAGCACTTATTGGGTGTTGGGTGCTAGGAATACAGTGATAGACTAAACATAACATCATCCCTGTTACCGAAACATACATCATCCCTATATAGAGCGTCTAGTCTAATAGTGTGGAGGAATATAGACATTAGCAAAGTAATCCACACACATCTTTATAATTATATATTCTGATTAAAAACTAAGGAAAGGAGAAGGGTGCTATGAGAGATTATCAGGGGGAAATCTTTCTTTGGGTAGTTGAGCGAGTTAGCAGGTAACATTTAAAGAACTCTCTGTGAAGTAGGAAGGACAGCCGCTCTTCTCGTTTTAAGGCATGGTTGATTGACTACTTAACAAACATTGGTTGAATCACAACAAATATTCCTGACTTCCTTAATTCAGTGAACCTTCCTGAAACCTTGTGATGATCAAATAGTTTCAGGAATTGTGCTCAGTTTTGGGTTATGAAGTCAAGTAAGATATGCCTCTGCTTCTAGAGCTTACCGTCTAGTGTTGGGGAGAGACATACTCTACTTACAAATAGAGACATGAATTAAATGCCATTGGAGCACAAGGAAGAAAGCAATTAACTCTGCTTGGGGCTCCCTTGAGCTGGGCGTGGGTCACCAGTTTGCCTTCACTGGATGGAACAGGAAGAAGAGGTGATTCAGCAGAACCAACACACGGAGATATGAATATATACAGTCACGTTTGGGGAACAGTGTTGGGTACCTGAGGAAAAGTGGCCAGACATGAGGAGAAAAAACAATTCTCTAAGGGCAGATTGTGTTAGGTCTTGAAATAGAAACCGAGTCTAAGAAGGGGTAAGTGATTTACACAGGTGAAGCTGGGACTATAACTTAACATTCGTTGGCTGAATTTCATCCTTTTTTAAAGTTAGGATAATTTGAATACATATAGCCTTGGAATACATGCCAAGCAAATGTGAATTTGCTTGGCTTCTGGGCTGACCGATCTGATGGAAGTGAGGGGGGCAGTGGTAGGTGGAGGGCAGTATCAAGAGCTTTGGAGTCTGACAGGTCTAGGTTGAGGTCACTGTCACTGACATTCCGCAAGGTGCTGCCCTTCTGAGCCCGCTTCCCCTGTGTAAGATGGAGAAAATGACACCTCCCTTATGGATTTTGATGAGCTTAAATAAAATCACATATGTAAAACAGGTAATATGCTGTAGGTACTCAATGTACCTATACCTTCTTTTAAAAGGTTCATCCTGCATGGAAGTTTTATTTGAAATCTTTATTAAACAGGTGTGCTGTGAATGTGATGTGCAGAGTTCTGTGCTGGAGGCTGAGGGGAAAAACAAAATACATTTAAGCAAGTTATACCAGGCCTGCAGAGGCTTTCAGATGGCTGGGGAGAAACCGCTTACTTTGTTCAAACACTTAGGAAATCCTGAAAGGTACTATGTGAATAAGTGCCTAGAAGGAAGGAGACAGGTAATAATTGTGAGAATTGTTCAGAAAGGCAGAAATTGTCTTGGTTGGTTTAAATGTTTGGAAAAAGATGTGGCAGAGCTAGTTAGTACTTGATCTGAAGCTCCGGGGACATAAGGATAAATAAGAGAAGGAAGGACCCAGCTCTCTGTAGGAGGAGAAGCATCTAGCTAGAGGATTATTGGTCTTGAAGAGCAGTGAAAGCAGACTGGATATTGGGACAAATCTTATTAAAATTTTAAATGCTGCGCATAGGAGAGGCTGCTGCTGGAGATGTAAGAGAAATCATTTAAAAAAATATTTAAGAGTATAGTCAACTACAGCAGTTGAACGTCTGCTGTGCTAGGCTCTGTGTTTGTTGCCAGCTATGAATTAGCAGAGAATTAAGTAGGAGCAAATCAATAGAGATCGTTGCGGTCCTTAAGGGGAGTTTTGATTTTATGTGGCAGCCACTATAGTGGCTGGACAATCATGAGTTGGTAAAAGGATTTTTGCTGCATTATGAAAAATCAGCTAGATGATGGAGGACCCAGAGGCTAGGAGAAAGGAGAGCCAGTTAAAGCCGCTTTGAAGGCCAGTGAAGTCTAATGAAAGTCTTTTGGTTTATGGAGTAGGGAGATGTGTATGTGGGGAAATGAACTGTTGAGCTTAGATTGAAAAGATTTGGGTTCAAGATTTGGCTCTGCCACCAACTGCCTAGTGAATCTGTGTGAGTCACTTAATACCTTCGAACTGTAATTTCCTCATCTGAGTAGGAGAAGCAAATAAAATAATGTAAGTGAAATGCACTGCAAACCAAAACACTTCACAACTCTACCTTTTATTAATAGACGCGTAGCTGAAAATAGACGCGTAGCTGAAAAGTCTTATAAAAATTAAATTTTATATATCAGAGGGGCTTGTTAAAGAAATCCAACTGCGATATATTTTATAGAACAGATACACTTGTAATGGCTTTGGATAAGGATAAAAAGGACACACAGTTGACATGTTGGAGATGACAAATCAACCAGAAGAGGTAGATGATAGGTCCAAAATGGTAGCTGACTGAGAGAGAGAAATAATTTTAAGCTACAAACCCAAGGTAATGAAATAATCATGGTAGTATCAGTATGACGGGGAATTGAGAAGAAGGGTTACCTTGGATGAAAGATGGATAACCTCAGTTTTATACGCATTAGGGTTTAGAAAAAATTTGGGCATCCTAGTGTCTTAACTTGTATGCAGGTCAGTATTTTTCAGCCGTGGGTGGTGAAATCTATTCAGTTGGCTTCCACTAGCATTAAAAAGAAGGAAGGAATAAAAGGAAGAAAGAAGGAATGGAATAGAATAGAAAAGCGAGTATGTCTTATGTAGTGAGGGTAGGTATTGTTTTGTTAAACTTTTGTTGACCCGGTTGTGATGGAAAACATATATCATGTTATGACTCGGGTCAAAAAAGTTAGAAAGCTAATCCTCATAGATGGAGGAATATAGGACTAGAGAAAAGGTGAAACTATCTGTAGTGCAGAGAAGGGACAGGATAGAGATTTAATGGGTTTGGGGGGAGAGCGAGAAGAGAAGTAGTGACAGTGAAAATACTTACTGAGCATCTCTGAAATCTGTTAGCTGCAGATGTAAGACAAAACCCCAAAACTCTCAAGTACAATTCCTTGATAGCAAGAGAGCTTACTGTCTAGTGGAGAAAGAAAAGACAACTGGGAATACCAGGTGGCATTTAAAGCCAGAAATGTGGCTAAGATTGTCGAGGCAGGATAAAGATTACCTGTGCACCAGGGGAGATTGGAACTCTTCTCAGTGTAAGTGAGCTCTGAAGGAGGCTGTAAAGGAAGGATTTAGCGTGGATGAGGTACGTTACTTGTGTGTTTGGAAGGAAGCCCGGCTAAGGAGACCAAGGAGACTGAGAGTCGTAGTAGTCTATACTTTTTTCCTCTTTTGGTGGAGAGAAAACACCGTGAATTAGAACACGTACATTGTGGAGTCTTTATCACACCTGAAGTATTTATGTTGTTGTGTTTATGTAGCATCTAGAATGGTATCTTGTCCATAATTTAGAAAGTGATATTGAACAAAAAAAGGTAACCAGAGCCTCGTGGTATGAATGCCTAGGTTAGAGAAGGATGATAATATTAAGTGGAAGCGTTGGAAACAAATAGTATTTATAAGCATGATCCCAATTTTGTTTTAAAAAATCTCTTTCACTTCTTAAGACTGGAAGAAGATTAAGTTTTATACCATCTGAGCTTTCTCTAATGAGCTTTATGTTCAGATTGCAAAACGAATAGTGCAATAAAAAAGAGGTAGGTAAGAGTATAAGGAGGATGAGACTCATGTAGCATCTTTGGATTTGGACGAGAGTGGTGATCTTTGAATAATTGCAGTTGGACGGTGAAATTCAAGTTCTTAGAATCAAAGACTGAGTAAGAGCTCATATCCCGGCCACTTGACCAAAAAGAAGGGGAGAAAAGGTGTTCGTTGGGAAGGTTTTCAGCTGAGGGCCATCTGGGCACATGTACCTGCACACTGAGGGAGAGAGCCAGAAGAGGTTGGCGAGGCAATGCACCTACCTTTTAAAAAATTTCAAAACACTTTTATTATTGCCAAAGAAATCCCATGCCCATTAGTCATTACTTTTCATGCAAAATCTTTTGGAGTCTGTTCTGCCTGTCACGTATTGGATGCATTGCTTTGATCAGATCAGCAAAGGAGTGGAAATGGTTGAGATTGACCACTTTTCTAATGTTCTTTTATTCATATTTCATCTGCAAGTGTCCATTCTGTCCACATGAGATACTGCCAATCACCAGTTAAACTGCAGTTGCTGTATGATATTTAGATTTAGGGCACAAATGGAAACCTTAAAGATCTGCTATCCTGAGCATGAGAAGATCTAAATTCAATACAAACACTTTGATTTAAGTTATAGTTATAAATTATCTTCCTTTTTTTTTGAATTGGGGTATAGTTGCTTTACAGTGTTGTGTTAGTTTCTCCTGTACAACGAAGTGAATCAGCTATATGTATAAATATATATCCTCTCCCTCTTGGACCTTCCTCCCCACCCACCCCCAATATCTTCCTTTCTTAATTCAGTATCTCTTTTTGGTGTTTCAGTGGCAGTGCATACTTTAGGGGGCTCTCTGTAGGTCTTTTATATCAAACTTGATTTTGAAAGGTGGCTCTCCTGCTGTCCATGACCTTGATGCAGTAATTTAATCTCTCCAACACTCAGTTTATTTATGTGTGAGACAGGGATAATAATACCCACCTAAAAGGGCTGTTGTGAGGACAAAATGAGGTAATTTATACAACTGTCTGGCACATAGTAAACTCGGTCATTTTTTCCCAATTTCCCTTCTTTCTGCTAAAGTTCACAGTGAAGGGGTGTACAGTTAGTGTTGGATTTAGATATTGATTATAATTAGAATCACAAATTTTCCATTTATTTTTCATCCTCTGAGAGTTCAGCATTGAACTCACCATGAGTTGCAACTGAGTTGGAAATGCTGTGGCTGATTACTTAGCTGCTTTACCTTCCATGAAAGCAAAGTCATCTTGATTTTGAGAAAAGTGGAAGTTTAAAAAACAAGTTGGTTTATATAGATTCTATTTTCTATTTGCGTAGAGTTAATATTAAATCTGTCAATGGTGGAGCCATAATATTTGAAGTAATGGTTGCTGATGAAGAACCTACTGGTGATACTTGATTAATATGGAAGTCATTTGTCTGGCAACCTTTATTTTTTGGAACATGAAGAATGAAGAATTAAGGGAAAGA